>NW_016164558.1:0-17991 GCF_001687245.7 Rhagoletis zephyria | reverse complement strand
CACACGCCAGTTGAACGAGCTATGCACGTAGAGGAGTAGACGGCGCAAGTGTCCATACAAAAGTTGGTAGGCCTGATATAGGCAAGCAAGTGACCAGTCGAAGCAGAAAAAAAACACGAAAAGTTATAAATAAACAGACAGACAGACATATAGTTACTTATATCCGCTGCAGGGAATTTCATAGGACGCATACATACAGATAACAGAATGTAGGCACTAACAAACATGCATACCGTCATACAAGTGTCACTGGCGACGTTTTTGCTATTGGACGTGCTTTGTTTGAAAAATGAGTAGATATAGATTCCTGCATTGTTCGCTCAACAATAAGAATAGAGAGATTGTGGAATTCTGTGCAACAAACTCTACTATGATAAAGTTAGAAAACTGATGAAAATTGTTTTATGGAAGCAAATAGGAATTGTTATTTAAAGTGCTCATATGTGCTCGCATGAGACGACAAACAATACATTCCGAATCAGCAGGCTACGAGACAGAGGGTCCTTCCATTTGACTTTGTCGGCGGCGACCATTGGGCGCCTTGCCCCTTTCATATACATACATATGTACATAATATACTTTGCATACAAATGTGCTTACGCATACATAAACATGTGTGCATTATTAAAGCTGGTTAGTATGCAATTTGCTTTGGTAAAGGGTGATACGTAGCAGGGTTGATAAAATAATTTAAACAAAAAAGTTGCTATATTAAAAATATTTGTGAGAACCGAAGATGGCAGAAAAAATTTCAATCTTAACATCCTCTTTCTTATCCAAGGCTCAATTCTTAGGTAGTAATACTTACTCGAAAGCTAAATTGCCACATGGAGTATTCAGTTAAAAGGCCATACAGCCCTTGCTACAAGAAAATATATAAATAAATATATCTTGTCCAACATTGGCCTCAAAGTTGACTTATCACGGATAGTTCTTTATAAAAAAAACTGATTAATTTAGTGCCCTGATGTCAAGTGTTCGTGCTCACAGGAAGCGGTGCGAGCCGTGCGGGCCGATACGAGCGGAATAAAGCCTTTAAATTGCTGCAGCTATGTGAGACTGTCCACAAACCTAATAGACTTTTTCAGAAGTGCATGGAGCTGAAAAGTAAGTTCTTTTTGATTTTGCGTTTTCTCTGTTATTTTTCATCAGCAAAAGAAAAATTTACATAAATAAATTAACGATAATGTTTTTTTTATTTTCATGCAAAATCTTCGCTCCGCCGTTTTTCAATTTTACTTTTATTGATAAAAAAAACTCCCTTTTTGGAGGTATTTTTAAATCGTTCCAGCTCACGTAAATCTTTTTATTTTTCCGAAATATTTTGGTGGACGTCTTCAAATATAATACAATTTTGTAATCCCGGCGGAAAACCCGTTTAATGTACATATATGCCTCTTAATTGTGTTGAATGCTGAGACTAAAACACACTAGAATTATTTAAATTGGTTATTGAACTCTACCACTTGGTGTCCAATTAGTAGAACACCCAGCCTAGCGTCATCCCTCTTGAAGGAAAGGAGAAACTTCATAACCTTCACGTCATACGGTTTGCACATAACCCTGGACATCTTGCAGCCTTACGTTTTGTTCCCCGCTTTCTGGATCATGCACAGGTCGAGTTCCCGACAAATCAGCCCATTTCGCAAGTCTGTCAGCCTCACTATTGGTATGTAGCAAATTTAGAGCTGCCCTGCACTCCGCCATACTTCTAGAGGAAGTGCTGTGGGATAGATAGTACTGCCTTTATCGCAGCCGGACTGTCTAAATAGAGATAAGTCTGCTTATTTGCTGGAGTGCTGTTCAATAGTTCCGCCCCTTTCGGTGTAGTTCCTAAGTGCCTATATAAACTTTCTATACTCTTAACAAATGTTTTCTTCTCCAATGCTGTCCACCAAACCAATACCCCATGGAACAGTATCAGCCTGACTAAGTATCGCCTGGCAGTAATTTTAACTGATTTTTTTTCATGCCACTGAAGGCTCTTTTGCCCTCCAATGCAATGCAATGCCCTTCATGCCCCTTCAAATGTTTATAGAACAGAGACTGAGAATGGAACAAAGAAAGTGACACATGTCATTGGGGAGCTTTTGTTTCCCCAGGGCAAGGAAAATATGTCCCTTTCGACAAAAGATTGCCTATAGGACGGAATTATTCCTTCTCTATTCTGCGCAAACGAATAGATGATTTACTTTGACTCATTTCTGTCAACGAATACGAAGTGATCATTGCTAACCATTTGGATCAACCGAAAACTTATGTTTGGTGGGAAGTCAAACGCGAAGCTAACCTAACCCGAAGTCAGTAAACTCCAACGACTAGACAGCGTGAAAATCAACTAATGACCAGATACACTGTGGTGATCTAAGTGCCTCTAAACATCCGCATTTTGTAACCAAGAAAAAGCATTGATCGTAGTGTTATATTGAGTTAGGAATATAAAACATATTCTGACTACAGGAAAAAAGAAAAATAAATATATAAAATTGTAAGATATTTTATTGAAATCGGTGTCCAAATATAGAATGTGGATTACAAATTTAGATAGTATAAACTTACGTAGCGATCCACGTTTCCGACGTTTCTAGTTGCATGCGGAAATACATACATATCCCCGTCTATAAAAGTGTAGACTTTCCGAAGCGATGCAAACACTTTTTTTTATTGCTATGATTACACTGTAATGCGAATTTTATTGAATTTCTATGCAAGGTAATATGGCAGCAGTGTGACAAATTATTTCCCTTCATCACTTTTTTTTTACAATGACAATAGCGTTTCAGATCGGTCGACAAAGAGGCATAGAAAGGGTAAAGAAGGTAGATCAAAAAGGAAGACAAAAAGGTACATTTACTTATCATAAAGGAAGCGTACAGCGACGGTAGTATACGTACATAGTACGTTTCCGTTATTGTCGCGCGCAGCAGACAAACAAAATTTTTCAATTGTTCCATTAGGAAAGGCTGTGAACGCCGCTCCGCTAAAATTCTCCCGGCGCACAGGAACGCAATTTGTATCATTTAATTTACTCAAAAGCGCTACTTCAGAGACTTTAGAAATATATGGCATTCATTTCTGAATATACTCCAGTTGTAGAATTTGCATGGATTTTATTTCGAATGGAGCACAAATTTAATTTAATTTTGTCGCGCCTTTTTTGTTTCGCTTTCGTTTTTGACGTCACTCTTAATGAATTTCCGAAACCGGTCACGTTTTCGCATTAAAATTGAAATTGAATTTTTTTACAATTTTAACTTAACGAAAAATTTTAGAAAAAAATGGCCCTTAATGCGACAATTCGCTTCATTCGTGGTATTCCACTTTCGTTGAGCTTCTTTGAGATTCTTTTTTTTTATGGTTCAGTTGTTTTGTTTTGCTGGTATTACGTAAGCTGTTGCAATTAAAGTGTAATCAACCGTCTGACTAACGATAAGCGCAGTTTTACACATCCACAAGCAATTTTCGAGTACAAATATGTATGTATCTACATACATACGTATCAGCGCTTTTATTTTAAGTTTGTATGAATTGTAGGTATGGACTTATGCGTGTGAAATCACTTGGCTGGCATTTATGTATTTAGATTGCCGATTGCCGATAGCGATTATAGCAACAACGAAAAATTGGCGCAATTTAACTCATTCACATGGGAAATTGAAATTCTGCTGTTACGTACACCTATAATCAAATGTTATAAACCCTACAGGAAAGTCTATGCTAAAGGAAATATGTAATCCAGGTTTTTGTACTTTTTATGAGTAAAAAAAAGTTTTTTTTTTTTTAAGTAATACGTTACCATTGAAATTTCATAGTAATCATCCTGATTATCATTTTTACTTTTTAAGGTATTTTCTATTGAGATGTGGAGCATTTTGGATTTGGTAGGGCCATATTTATGCAAATACGATCTTATAGCTAAGACCATAACGATAAAAAATATCGACAGTATAAAAACTCGGCAAGGAAAAAAATATCAACGATAAAGAATATATGTCGATAAGAGAAGAAAATATCGATAACTATAAAATATGAGCACCGAAAAAAAATTTCGACAATGAAAATAGATCGACAACAAAAAACTTTATCGACAACAATAAAATAATGTGGACAAGGAAAATATATCGACAACAGTAAAATATCGACTACCAAAAAAACTTTCGAGTACGAACAAAAGCAAATATCGACAATGAGAAAGATTATAGATAGCGATTTAAAATATTGGCAACC
Source organism: Rhagoletis zephyria (assembly GCF_001687245.7). Taxonomy (NCBI): domain Eukaryota; kingdom Metazoa; phylum Arthropoda; class Insecta; order Diptera; family Tephritidae; genus Rhagoletis; species Rhagoletis zephyria. The sequence goes on along the minus strand of NW_016164558.1, from coordinate 13,764 downwards.
AAAAATATCGACAACGAAAAAAAACAAATAACATTGACTCAAAAAAATATCGACAACGAAAAAAACAAATAAAATAAAAAAATAAATAATAGATATTGAATCGAAAAATATGTCCACAACGAAAAAATATCGACAACGAAAAAAATATCGACAAAGAAAAAAATATCGACAACGAAAAAATATCGACAACGAAAAAAATATCGACAACAAAAAAAATATCGACAACGAAAAAAATATCGACAACGAAAAAAGTATCGACAACGAAAAAAATATCGGCACCGAAAAAAAATATCGACAAGGAAAAAAATATCGACACGGAAAAAATATCGACAGCGAAAAACATTATCGAGGACAAGTAAATAATACCGAGAAGGAAAATATATCAACACGAAAAATATCGACTACGAAAAAAATGTCGACAAGGAAAAAAATATCCACTATGACAAAGAATATCGAAAAAAAACTTCGACAATTAAAATAATATCGGCGAGGAAAAAATATCGACAACGAAATATGTAATGCTTCCGGAGTTTATTGCGGACGCTCCCCGGCTTATAACCATACAGAGGTGGTCACAGATGGATACCATTACCCACAGTGCCTACCCTTTACTTTTTGGCCACATAGATATTTTTTTATAAATACATGCAAACATACTGGTCTCCACTCTCACTGAGTTATTCACAATCCCTATTCGTCCTTGCGAAACAAAAAAATATACATATATTTTTTTAACCCTCGAATTTCGTCCTTTTAACTTTATTGTGTCAAAAAAAAAACAAAAGCACTTAAAAGGCCATTTCAATCCCCATTCATCCTCATGCAGAAAAAATTTGGTGTTTTGAGCTAATCATTCTTTTGAAGTTTCAAAGTCCTTCTTTTATTTGACAAAGATCTTTGATTTGATGTCCATATTGTTATTCTACGTTGCACTGAATTTTTATATAATCTTTTGAATTACAAACGCTGTTTTACTACATTAGGCCCCTAGTATCGTGAGTAAATTAACTTTTCTGTGTTTTGAATTTTTTGGGGTTTTTTGTCACACGGTGTAACACGAAATCCATGTCTTTTATGGAATTTCCGGAAAAAAATTATGTGCAGCACATCTCGGAAATTTTTCAAAAAAATATTAATGCAGATCTCTTACAAATATTTCAATTTTACAATCTTTCTCGAGAGAAAATTTATGTATATATTTTTCATGAAAAAAACGCGAATTCAGCTCACCAATAACTTTCAATTGAGCCAAAATATGTTGGTGGGAGTTATAAAATTTACGCATGAAGAAGGAGAACCCATTTTCATTGTATGTACACTTTAGTGAACAAATACAATTTTTTCTTTTACAGACTATCTTTTATTGCTTCATTCTGTCTCTAAATCTTTGCCACCGATTCACAACCTCGCAAAGTAGCGAAGTATCTGTCGCTGCACTTTTTGTGCCGTTGAGAATAGAAAAAGAGAAATTGCACGAGCATACAAAGCGTTGTTGGATAAATTAAGCTGAGCCAGTGACACAAAGGATGTACTTACTCCAGCAAAAGTTGGATTTCCTGCACAAATGTGACAAAAAACAACACTGTTTATTCGATCGCATCATTGCCAAGTTCTGTATTGTCATTGTCATCGGCCCATTACTCACAGCAGCCCCTCTGATAAAGGAACTTCAACAAAAGACTTTAAGAAATGAATGATAAACGCTATTGAATGGCTGGAAATTGTAATTAATGGCTATATATCTGCTCCATACGCCAAAGGGCATTAGTCGACAATTTTTTCTAAGTTAATTACAATCTACATGACCTTGGTTATGTCTATAAAAATGTGGCTTGGCTGACGCCTTTTTAAAAATAAAAATAAAAAAATTGAAAATATAACTCACCATTAGCATTGGCAGCCGCCTCCTTGCCAGCCGCAGCTGGATTACAATGCAAAATATCCGATAGTGACAACGACGAAGCAATCAACTGACGTTTCTCCTCGAAATTTAAATAGTCCATCGAGTTGCTGCGCTGCGGTGTAACGGTAATCGTAACAGATTTTTGCATTTTAGCAACAACACATAACTGCTGCTGCGGATCCAATTCCTCCACATCCTCCTCACCGCCGACGCCACCGTCAACCATCAACTGTGAATTTGGCATATTTGCGAGATCCTGTGCCTGATAGTGATTTAAAAATTGGAATGGTGAAGCATTCGTTTTATGACCCTCTAGTATGGGAGCGCTGAGGCTACCGCCGCCCGCAACACCAACACCGCCACCGCCACCGCCACCGCCGCCAATTCCGCTATTGCCAGCCGCTATGGCAGCTGAGTATGAGGGTGGCGATGTGACATTTATGGCTTGCGAATTGCTCGCTGCCGCTGATAACTGATAGCTGTTCTCATTGTTGATGGCCGCAACTAGGGTGGCCAAGTTGTTGCGACTGTTGGTAGCGGTGGCAGCAGCATTGATAATTTGTTGTTGTTGCTGCTGCTGCTGATGCTGGTGCTGAAGTTGTTGGTGCTGCTGCTGCTGCTGCTGCGAAACGCTCGGTGGCGATTGTGATAATTGCTGTTGCTGTTGTTGGAATTTGTGTTGTTGCTGCAGCTGTTGTAACAGCTGTTGCTGATGCTGATGATGCGGCAAATGGTATTGCAGCTGTGGCGATTGTGGCGCCGGCTGATAGGCTGACTGCGAGGAGTTCAGCTTATTGCTGCGCATTGACATGTCGAATATTATTTTATAAAATTTATTATTGTTTTTTTTTGTTGTTACTTAATTGCTGCTGCGTGGCGATTGAAGGGCATCACAATTCTCATAAGTAGACAACCTTTGCGCTCACTTTACTTTTCTATTTTCCACCGATTTTATTCAATTATTTAAGTGACTATTTTGCTATTCTCTTTCAATTGCTCATCGATCACTGTCCTGACACGCGATGGGATTTGGACACGCACTCACACAACAGCAGCCACGAAGCACACTGCAAACCATGTGCAAACCATTGAGGGTGTTGTAGGTAGCATGTAGAGCGTATCAATTTTTATCGGCTCCTTCATCGCCTTGGGTGTGCTGTGACACTTGCTTAATTGATAATAAACACATGTAAACCCTTTTATGACCACATCACATGATTTTTTTTTCGACGTTACACTTATTTTATTTACTCTTGTTTTACAGTTATTTATGTACAAGCATATGCTCTATTGATGTGACACTTACTGTGGGAGAGAAATATGGTTATTTTGAATCGTACGAGCATGAAATTCTTATAATTTGGTGCTAATTCAATTTTAACGGCATCGATGATTTAAACGATAATTAAACGAAATGCAATCATTTTTGCTTTTTTATGAATTATGGTTCTCATTAGTCGTCTTGTATAAAATCGGCGATATCTGTTTATAGTAATTTCGATGTGAATATCGTTAACCCTATAGATTACGGTGACCATATTTATGGGAGCCGAATACGGGACAAAATATAATTTTCCAAATTCTTTTCACAAAAACTTACAGATCTTAAACAGCATCCTTATAGTAACATAAAAAATGTGTAAGATATTTCTCTCGAAATTTTTACCCCGCAAAATTTGTTTAAAAAAATCGTGAAATTTTAGTGTAGTAAAGTGCAAAGTGCAGTCGACGGGACTTACCGTTAATTTTTTGATTGTTTTTTTTTTTTGTTGCCGGTGTTACGCATCTTTTCACACAAAGTATATTCGACAATTTTTTAAAGAGAAGCAAAAGAGCAGCATTTTCCACTTGCACTTTATTATACTCAATTTTAATGAGCTACAAAACTGGGCATGAATCACGTATGACGATATCGTGTTTTCGATTGTCTTGCTTCATGAAAATTACGATGCTATGTCAGCTGACACGACCTATGTATCTTATGGGATTTTACTTTTATTTTGGGTGTTTACTAAGAGTTTTCTCTCTCTCTCTCTATCAACAGCAAAAAATTGTCTTTTTACAAAGTACCGCATCGTCCTTTTAGAAGATGCCTTAAAAGATGCATACATTTTTTAACAGAAATGTTCTTCGAAAGTATCGCAAACATTCAAATATGCTTTAAATTTCGCTAATATTTTAAACGACTGTTATTTTATCTTCAACATTTCTCGCTCCATCCTATAACTAAGCGCCCGTTATTGTAAAGAGAATATCCATCATGTTCTCTTCACATTTCTTAGCCTTCACATCTTCCAGCTGAAGCACTATCAATGCAAACTTTAAAAAATGTATTCACATATATTTTGGAGCCCGCTAGACCCACCTTTGCTTAGCTACCTTATAGCAATAAAGTATAAGAATAGAGATAAAAATGTTTCAAAATCTTTCATTTATTAAAATTTCAAATATCGAAGTTTGGCAAAAAAATTATACGTAGAGTTCACTATTTGATGCAAAAATGCGAAAGACAAAACTAAGCGTTTGTGTTGTTGCTTTGCTGTGCGTTTGTGCGAAAGGGCGCCATTACGGTGTTTGTTGTAAAAAACTGCCGATTTTCCCACTTTCACAACAGACAACATGAATTAGTGTTTCGACGACATCGTTTTGCCAGTATCGTTTGAACGACTATCGTGTCAAAGTTACATGCCCTGTTTATGGAGAAAATTACTTATGGAGAAAATTTCAATCATATACCAATATCCCTTAAAACTGGCTTATAGGCATGCCATTTTAATGAGAGGTTAAAGCTTCGAAATACCAAACACCGAATACGAGACAATTACAGGACATTAAAAGAAGTATAAGATAAGTAAATTACCAGGACAATGGGTCAAAAACCAGGACTGTCCCGTAAAATACAGGACGGTTATCACCGTACCTATAGACTAGTATGTAGCTCTCAAGAAAAAGAAAAACTCCATATAAAATGACGTACAAAAAATGGCTAAGGAATTTTTTGAGTCAAGTTTCCTTAAGGCAAACAATTTTTTTATTTTAATCTATCTTACACTCTCATGGAATTAATTACGCACATTTTGACACCTTAACTGATTTCTCAGATAAATAGCTTATTAACTGCAAACAATTTCGGGAATTTTTGTTTGAGATTTTCGAATATCATGACTAAATAAAAAAATTGGTGTCTTCTTTTTTTCGATAAAGAATGTAAAAATATATATTTCACACCAAAAAGATATTGAGGTGTAAATATTTTATGGAATATTTCTTGTCCAGATAAAATTTAGAATAAATGACTTGGAGACGTTTTTTCTTTCGCTATACATAGGTTTATTGATACGTCAATATCGCGTTTTTCACAGTTAAGTATTGTTTAATCATCTCCTTCATAATTCATACAGTAGAGGGTTAAATATATGTATGTATTGGAGACCAAAAATATGTCGACAACGAAATGGAAATAGCATCGACAGCAATTTCGATCAGCATACTGATAATCACATCATGAATATGTTTGGATAACGATTTTTATCGATATCTATACGTATCGATATATTTATCCATATACTTATCGATGTATTTATCCATATACTTATCGATATATTCATCCATATACTTATCGATATATTTATCCATGTACTTATCACACAAATTATGTTATGATTTAGAGAGCAATTTTTCGTAAAATTCTTTAACCCTGCCATATTAAGGATCTGTCTATTTGACTCTTTTTCGAATATGCTCAGAAAGATTGCAGTTAATTGGTTAGACTGTTCTGCAAAAATATAAAGAAGAGTATTTTAATGGAAATGCTATCATTAAAGATGAGTGTGTTTAATATATACGGCTTAAAAAAAATTTTTGGGATAGTTTCAATAAACATCCAAATCAAATGCTCAAAATGTCAAAGCTCAAGCAGTACATTTACGCATTCAATAGTTTCTCTAGTAAACTTTGGAAATTACTGCTTCTTATAGGCATATTGCCTCATTTCTTCAGACGTGTTTGCCTATTTGCCATTTTAGCTCATTCCCATACAAACTCATTTGACATTTGCTAATTCACACTTTACTCAAGTGCCATCAAACAAAACGTTTTCAATTTCAGTAAAATTAACAGAAATCTAATGGCAAATCCTTGAAACCGCCGCCAGTAGGAGTTTGCTAAAAAGCAACCCTCAAGAATTCTTACACACTCCAACAGGCATAAGGGAAGTATAACACGTATGCCTCATCATTATTTTATAATAATTTTTTTCGGATACACCCGTACATACATATGTATGTATTTACATATGTACATATAAGAACGAATATCATCTCTGAGCGGAATGTGCACACATATCCTCATTTTGTCTACCGTTCCGTTTTATCGCTGCACTTAAAAGAGAAGCGTCGAACCTCAGCCTGTAGCAGCAATGAGAAAGACATTTTATTAAATGAAAAATGCCGCAAAGTTGGAATATTGCACTTGAGAATGACAGCCCACCACTTGGCAGCTGGTGAGAATGTGCCTGAACACAATTCACAAGCAATCAAGTAGAACAATGGAATCGACACTTGGGCAGGATAATAATAAGCGCCGAGAGGTGGCGTTACACTGCAGAAATGCCGCAGAGTTGAATGGAGTCATCTCGTTTAGCGACGGCATGTCGAATGTATAAAAATAGAAGCAGGCTCAGGATAAAATGGAAGCAATAAAAAAAGGGGTTTTCTAAAGTTCCACATGAAAAGCGAATAAAAAACTTTTTTACCGGGCGGGTGTAGCAGTATTAACCGAATACTAACTACTATTGGCCAGACACAAAATAATTTCAAATCACAACACAAATAGGTATAGTCGATTTGGATCCATAACATAAAACTTTCCCACCTGCAGCCCCTCTAAGCGAAAAATGCACCCAGTTTCACTCGACTCTAGGTAGGCTGGCAATAACAGCTCTGGCAGCAAACCATTTGTACCAGAAAACTGTGGTTGATACATTCTGTTGCTCTCGTATTACCATGACTTGATTTTTAGAGAAATGTATTGCTAAGAGAACCTAGAGTCTAACTAATTTCTCCGTAAAAGAACCACTACTTTTCTGCGTAAAGACAGCTTAGCAGTTTGGTATTTTTTAAGGAATTTCTCAAGCCTAGAGGGCTACTAACTACAATGTGACGGTATGAGTAGGCCTGTCTTCGACTTATATATATATACCTGCTAAACATATTAAATGATTTTATTCTGATAGACTTATCTTCTTGGAAAAACGTCATATACTTACCAGACTACTAAAAAAACATATCTATGTACATACAGTGACTCAAACATGTTTTCATGTGTTGGTTTTTTTTTTTTAAATATTCAAACTGTTTTTCTAGGTAAAATTTTTAATTTATTTTTTTTTTCAATAAAAATGTTGTCCGTGCTATAAACAACACATTATAAAGTCTCAAACTTTATACGAAATTTTCGAAAAATGCATCAAATTTTCATTTTATTCAAATTTTTAGTCAACTTTTGGTAAGCAGTTTTATAGCCCATTTATAGAGCAAGTTTCAAGCAGCTAATAAATAGCGTTGATTTTTTCTTTAATATAACCAAAGCAGTTTATAAAAACTGGCGTTAATTTTTTTTATTTTTTTTTTCGAACGGTCTCGCGGTTTTTATTCTATAAGAAATTCATTTTTATAAAGAAAAAACTGCAAAAGGCCGTCAACAAAACAAAAATTCATAGCGATTTTTTGCCGCTTGAAACTTACACTTTAGCACACTAAAATTATATGGGCAATACAACTGCAAACCCAAAAATTTGCTAAACATTCGGATTAAAAAGTTAAAAATTTTGATGAATATTTTATCTTTTTCTAAATTTTTTATAAAATTTGAGGCTTCGATTTTATATGGCTTTGGTTAAGGCATGGATAATATTTTTATAGAAAAATAAGAAAAAAATTCATTTAAAAAACATTGTTAACATAAAAAAAAAATAATCTAAATTTTTTATAAAGTTTGAATTTTCGATTTCATATGGCTTTGGTTAAGACATGGATAATATTTTCACAGAAAAATAAGAAAAAAAATTATTTGAGTCACTGTATATGCATAAGAAAATTTAAGATTGGCTAATGTATGTAGATATGTACGAAAGCTGATTGCTGATTCCTTAGACATTCAGACACATAAAAGTCCTATTCATCGACGCACACATGTGCAAGCACATACAGTGCAATTTCACATTTGCCAAGGAGCTCAGAATACAAACGAGTATTTAAGATTTAAAATGCAGCTTCAAGCATTCAGATCACGTTACGGGTAACATTTGGATAAAAGAAGTGAGAAAAAAAGTAAAAGTTAAATGCGATTGATATGACTGCAGCAAACCAATTGATGAGCAAACTCATACGAATGTGGGCAAACAAAAAGTGCGATGAGTTTAGACGTGCCAGCAACTAATCTGGTAAGCGCCAATGAGATATTCGTACATAAATACAAACATTTGTATTTATTCTTAAGAATAATTCACGCCTGCAATATGCCTCTTCTGCAGTGTGCTTCGAGCAGCAATTGCCCAAAATAATATCTCTATTCGAAGCAATCAATAGCAAAGCTGGCAAAAATTGAATGCTAAACGAAATGGCCAATTTAATGGAAAAGTTTATGATCATGAATGGCAGTTAAAAGCCGGCTACACATTGGTATCTTATTAATTACACAAATGCATATGTATATACATATATGTATAAGTACTTGTATGTATTTGCACAGAAAAATCAAAAGGAAAAAAAATTGCAAACGAGTTGAAATAATTTGCAATAAAAATGGCTTAAAATATATGTATATTTATGTATGTATGTATATGCAGATACAATATTTACACTACACTGCCAGACCAAAGAACTGGCACAGCAAATTTTTCACAACAACAACAATTTTCATTTTAATATTTTTCCGCTAATTTCGTATAAAAATATGGTTCATTCTACAACAAAAATCATAAAAATATATTTCCTAAACTTTGTGCAAAACACCCGAAAATTCAACAAATTTTAACGAAAATTTTCGACTTTTTAATCAGATTTTTTAGAATTTTTTGAGTATGCACATTTGTCGCCCAATCAATTTTATTATAAAAAAGTGCAAGTTTTAAGTAGCTAGGAATTACCGTTGATTTTTGGCAATTTTTTTTCACGCAGTCTCTTCCATACAAGATTTTTTTTTTTTCGAAAATACTTTATATGGAAAAAATGCAAAACACCTTCAACAAAAAAAATCTCAAAAATCGACGCGATTTTTGACCAACTCCGAACTTGCATATTTTTACTAGATTTTAATGGGCTGCAAAACTGAATACTCGAAAAAATTATAAAAAATCTGATTAAAAAGTTGAAAAGCGAGTTTTGCAGAAAGTTTAGGAATTATATTTGTATGTTTTTTATTGTTGAATGACTCAAATTTTTATACGAAATTGGCCGAAAAATATTAGAATAAAAATTGTTGCATATGTTGTGAAAAATTTGCTGTGCCAATACTTTGTTCCGGCAGTGTAGCTATGGATTAAGTTATAAAAAAACGAGGGCTGAAAATTTAATTAACGCATGGAAAATTCTGCGATTACGGTGTGTTGGAATTTAGGTATGTAGCAAAGTAAAAAATATCAGAAGTTATATTTTTATAACTTGCAATCAAATATTATTAAAAAATACTATCGAAATGGTTCTAATTTTAAACATTTCACGTCTACATATAAATAAAATGTACAAATTAATATAGTTAGTGCAAAACCTCGCTGGAACCCTGTGGCTAGAATAGTGAAATTTACGAAACATTTATTGGTAGTTTTATCGATGATAAAAATTATATTGACAACCACAAATATATCGTTGACAACGATAAATATGACGATTGCTTTTTTTTTAGCGGTTATAACTCGCCTGGTCTAAATAGAGTGTGTCCGGAGATGCTAAAATATTCCTCTTTTCGCCAAATTCTCACTACTGTGGAGAAAAGTGTAATATTCATTCTGAGACGCGAGAAGAATGGTAATGATCTGCTCTAAAAGTGTGCGATGGAACCATGGCCGAATCCATTATTTCTAATGCTCTGTCAGAATGATTGCCCTTGTATTCAGCGATATGTAGACTGTATTCTTTTCGATTGCGGCACGATACGAATGGTGTGAAAGTCCCCGCTTGATTTGCCTCAGATTTCGGGCGCATTTTTGGGTCAGATTGAAAAAAGTTTAAATGGCATAAGAGATCTATATTTTCATATACGTAAGCAGTACAATACATCATGCTAATAAAACTAAAAAAATTGGTTTGAAAATTATGCAAATATGGCAAGTACATATTGATAATGCCTCAAGCTTTCCCTTCTGGCCTTAGGACAGGTTCGTTTACCTGTACAAAGGTATGTATGCATTTTCATATTTTTTATGAGCGCAAAATCAATTTTTTGCACCGCGAAATGCAGTGCAAGAAAATAACAAAAAATTTATTTGTAACAAAGAAATAATCTGAAATCGATAAGTGCATACTATACATATTTAGGTATTGCATGTACATATGTATGTATGTAAGTAGGTACATGTGTACTACATAATTGACAGATAATGGATTAAAAATCAAAGTACCTAAGTAGTACTTAGTAAAGTAAAGTAGAATAGCGAAGTTTGAAAATAGTAAAAAAGGGAAAAAATAACGAGGTTAGTAGTTGGGAGCAACGATGCTTAGGTGCTATAGCTGATAGAAAAAAAAAACCAGTCGCGGTATACTTAAATCAGTGTGACAACGCAGTAATTAAGTAAAAGCAGAACAAGATAAAGTAAAAATAAATAGAGCAAAGTTAATAGCTGTAGAAGCGGTGGATGAAATAGAAAACATTGCTGCGTTAATGCTTCATAGTTAGTTAGTATGTAATGTGAATTTTTTTTTTTTTAACACGAGCACAGTAGTGCCGCACAGGTGCATTCTCAACATTGGAGCGTGAAACATACAGTGACTCAAACAAATGACCACGTGTTGATTTTTTTTTTAATATTCATAATGTTTTTCGACCTAATAATTATTTTTTTATTTATTTATTTTTGTATGTATATGAGTTTCCAACTTTACAAAATTTAGGAAAATTCAGCAATTTTTCATCAAACTTTTTCAACTTTGTATCCGAATCTGTAGAACATTTTTGGGTATGAAGTTTTATAGCTCACACAATTTTTGTGTAATGAAGTGCAAGTTTCGGCTGACGTTGATTTTTGAGATTTTTTTTTTTTAGACTCCTTTTGCGTTTTTTTTATATAATAAGTGGAATTTACAAAAAGTGGCGTTGATTTTTCGAAGTTTCATAAGAAATTCATCATATTCATTCATATTTACAATCGCTGACTGTAACTGTTAATGTGTTCTCTGTTCTATAGAATTGGAATGCATAAAGTTTTCTTCTAGATTTTTTAACAATTTCGAAATTTTTGTTCTTGCAAATATATCCCTAAATACGGGACTAATTACGGGACTAATTCGGGATATACATACATACATACATACATATATATGTATGAAGATTCATAAAAAAATTTTAACTAAAAGACATTGATTAAAAAATGGATGTAGCCAGCAAAATATGCACAATTTTTTATGAGTATTTTTTCAGTCCCCAAACCAAATGTTCCGGTTTTTTTTTCTTGGCTGTTCAAAGATTGTGTAAATATAGAGATTTTTTCGGGACTATTTAACGTTCAACCGAAAAAAATATTTCAGCAACAAATCCAGCAGGCAGCTCCCTAATAGAACACGTCAGCAACCGCCAACTGTTGTCAACCACTGACACACTAAAATGGTGTAGCGGTGCGACTGTTGAACGCAAAAACAATGCAGACAACAAACAGCTGACTGACAAGAAACAGGCAGACAGACAGACACGAACTGTATAATTCTATCAGTGGGAGCATAAAAGAAAAAAAAGGTACATACGAATTTGCAAAGCAACAGAAACCGTGGCAAAACAAAGAGGGGCAAAATCAAACGGAATAAAAATATTCGCGCAAAAATAACAACAATCGCACAAATAAGCATAAATAGACAACAAAAAATCGCTGCTAACAACAAACCAGAGAAACTAAAATAACTAAAAGAACAGCAGTAGCAACAACATAGCCGCAGCAATGGAAGTGGAAGTGGAAGCGGCACTGGCTTAGAGCGTCGTTTGCAAGAAAATTTCAGTTCAATGAACTCACGAGTGGTGCCTCCATAGTTTACCAACTTTTAATCACCCCAACTGCGCGCGTTCTAGTTATTATGTGTTATTATTATTATAACAGTTTGTTGCTGCTTTTGCTACTTTTTCTGTGCTTTCGCAGCAAATTTAGCGCTTGAATAGCTTTTGTATGACTGAGTGGCGGTTTAGAGTATAACGTCACTCACAGAATGCATTGCTGATTCGCACTGAATTTAGGAATTTCTTTTATAGTTTTTTGTTTTTAGTTTTTTTTTTACATTCTTAAATGCCTGCAGGGGAACACTGCTGATGAAGTGCCAAGAAAATGGTAAAGCAAATGAACGGAAAGAAATTGGCCTTTTTTTAAACGCAGTAAGTTCGGTGTTTAGATGCGTGTTTTTTGTTTTTGTGTGGACGGTATTCTCTGTGCGCGGAAAAAAAATTCAATGAAACTTATTAAAACTTTCATGTGTCATAGGCGGAGACGTGTGCTGCGAGAGGGTAACCGCAGGTGAGAGGAAACCGCTACTCATTCACAAGTCTATAGCATTCACGAGTACCTATGTACATCCATACATACAGATATACACATCATACAGACATCTGGCCAGTTCGTAATTTATGAACATAATGACCACTAATACGATTTGGCGAAATTCAAGAATTTCTCCTTGTGAGTTCATTTGCTCTGTATATACATACATACATATATACATATGTATACAAATGCATACGCAGCAGTGTTGCCGTTTTAGCCCTTTGGTGGCTAAATTTGGCTACCAAATTGTTTTTTTGGCCACAAAAATTTGAAATTGCCCCTAGCCTTTTTTTTAGCCCTTTTCAAAATTTATTCATCATTGACATTAAAATTTTTTATATGATTTTCATGAATTTAACTATTCGCTTATAAAGCGAACGCCTTTCCTTTAAGGCAAATAAACTGTTCATTGTGTCGCTAGCTTAAGTGGTGGAAAAAGTTTGTTTATCGGTTGCTTCTTTTACCTTTAAGTAACGCAGAAGTTGAAAGGACGTTTTCTATAATAAATTTCGTTAAAAATAAGCACAGAAATAAAATGAATTTTGCAATGTTAAACGCTTTATTAACTGTAAGATATGGCTTAAAAAATGTACAGAAATGTTGTCATGATTTTGAAATTACAGATGATATCGTCAGGTTAATGAGAAATGAATAAAATTGTAACGACGAAGAATCGCTTAGCGATGATAGTATTGATATAGATATGGATATTTAATGTGTTAAAAAAAATTTGTATAGATTAAATTATTTTACTATGAGTTCATTAAATGAATACTCTTTTGTTTGTTTGATACATACAGCGTCGGGCAATAATAAAGCATTGACATTTTAATTCATTGTAAATTATAACATAACATTTTAAAAATTTCTTTTACAAATGGATATTTTTCGAAGCATAGTTTGAAATTATTTAAGTTATTTAGTATTGTCCGACACTGTATATAGATATGATTCTAGTACTTATGTATTCTTAATGTGATCTAATTTTTTTGTTTATGTAATAAATTAATTAATTAATAACATATGTATATGTATGTTTTTTACGTTTCTGGGCCGTTATCTTATCCATTAACGATTTAACTATACTTTAAAATAGGTAAGATGGCGGCCCTTAATATGCTTTATG
>NW_016164557.1:0-31031 GCF_001687245.7 Rhagoletis zephyria | reverse complement strand
GTCAGAGTGACAATTGTCAGCACAATTGTCGACAATATTCCATAATATCGCCGTCGTTTTCCAAAAATTTTCACAGTTGCCTACAAGCGCATATGAAACAGAAAAAATGTCGCCTACAATTCTGGCAGTGCAATTTTTTAGGTAAATCGACAATTGTCGCACCAGTCACTTTTATGAATTAGGCCCCTGGTAACCAAATAACAGAATATTAAAAAATAATATATTCTTGGGGTCGTCCGGTGCTGTACAGCAAGACCAAAGTATACTGCGATGTCTATAGTGTGTAGCTTTGCTGTACAACCTATTCCGTGCTTTACTTACCACTCTAGCATGCTGTACAGCACGTTGTATCGTGTGTTCTCCTCTATTGACACTATTCTTGTACATACATATACATATATGTATGCAAACTGGCACTTTCAAAATTCAATCAGGGTATTCATCGAAACGCGTGCCCGTAAACCACGTAAATCTCGTAAACGTGTTGCCTCGTAAGTTTAGATGGGAAGTCGTTAACATAAATTTCGTAAATTTAAGTAACGAATTAATTGCGTAAACAATGCGTTAAACTCAAATGGAGTATAAACTCGAAATAGAAACATTTAAATCTAACTTCCCATAATTTTTACCGAAAACACTCAGCAATTGTAAAAAAGACGCGAGAATTTATAAAAATTAATATCTTTTTGATTTCTACTTGATCTAAGTTTTATGTGGTGCGTTTATGTAACACTGTGGGTAAACTCTCAAATTTACGTTTTGCACGTTTACATGAATCCCCTCATTTATTTTAAAAGCGCCAAGAGGCACACGAAACTTACATACATATGTATGTATAGATGTACATATATTTCTTATGATGAAAAGTACTTTTTTAATATGAAATTATATTAATTTTCAGTCTTCTGTTCAAAATATAAAAAGCAAACCGTGGACCAATGATATGTTTTTCAACGTATTCAATTTTCACAAATGCTTTTAAACCTTCATTTAATAATTTTTATAGTAATTATATAATAATTAAGTATATTGCGAGTGTTTTAAATACGCGACACGACACGACGATAACCCGAACAAACGAACGGATGATTTTTAAATCGATCAAATAACGGATCGAAATAATAAATATACATATCTACTTGTATATATAAAAATTTTTATGACAATATAAGGTATCAATAACCTACTAGAAAATGCACCTAACAAAAAAAGTACAGATAAGCTGTATAATATTTAAATTTAGTGCATATTGCTAAATAGTTTGTGCCTATTTAGGTTTCTTGTAAGAAGCAAATATATTATATAAAATATTAATTACACACACAATTTTTTACATTGAATTTTAATATTTATGATTACTTAGTACCTTTAGATACGATACAATGCATCGATGGATCCAAGTGTCGTACCTAATATAATATTTTTTATTTAATGTGTGATAATATATGTTAGTATGTATTCATATGAAATTTATGAAATTTATTATGCTCATATTTTGTTTTGCAACGAAATTCTTTACCTTATAAAATTAGTTGATTAGAATGAGATTAATGTTTCTTTTGAAGCAATAACTTAATCAAATAATTGTAGCCTTTCTACTTTTTCTATTACTTTCTTCAATCCGAAACTTTTTCTTTCTTCCTCGTTCCTTTTTTGATTCGAAACGTAATTTATTGTTGAAATATTTTTTTGTGTTACGACTGCATGTTTAACAAGTTGCATTAAAGGGATTGCAACTTTCAAATATTTATCTATAGAGGAAAAGGACTTACATATTTCAATCAATCTATTGCTGCTGCTTAACAAGGAAACACCGTTTAAATAGTTTTAAAGTTCATAGACCTTGCTTTTAAAACTACAACTCGACGATAGTGATTCCTTTGAATCTAAGTGTGTTCGCCGATTGTCTCGTAACTTAAGTCCCTACCCTTTTGCCTTTTTGATTCTTTTTGGTCCCCCGTTCCATGGTGCTTTCTTTCCGTTTCTACCAGAATAGTAGCTTTAAGCTCACACTCATGTTTCAATTACCCCAGTGCGCAGAACTGATGCTTTAAATGTTGTACATAGCAACCAGACGTTCCGAAAGATTTTGTGGGAACTGATCGACGAAGCGACGCCAATTTTCTTCTCCTACCTGTGTTTTGAAGCCATGTAAAATCTAGAAAAAAAAAAACAAATAATTAAAAAAATTTAAGACAAGTTTTTATTAGTGGTTAATAAAAATAAGTAAAGTGGACCCCACATCACCGAACAACTAAATTTCTTGTGCAGTTATTTCCTTCCATTTAGGTAAAATACTTGTGCAAAATTATCGTGCGAGAAAACGACATTCATAATACTATGGATAATCGATAGTCGACTAATAGTCGTCTATCTACTACTAGTCCACACTCACAATAGGGGTGATAATTTTTTTATATATATAATATTCATTTTAAATATGAACCGAATCGGACCATAAATACGGGGTTTCTAAATATCTCTGCCTCTGCGTCACCTATCGGGTGAAGTTATTCCTTTTCATGTAAATAATATACAATTCAAATATGAACCATATCGAGCCATAGGTTTTTCAATCTGCATTCATCTTTCATATTGCATTGTCATCTGATTCTGAGCTAAGTTTAAAGTTTCAAGTCTCTGGCTCATCGGGAAGTTGGTTTACCCTAGATTACTAGCGCTGAGCATATTGCCGCCCAGGGCAAAAAAGAATGTATGTTAGTTTTTAAACGATGCATTTGTAAAAGTTAAGCTTTGATTTCTAAAACTGTATAACTTCAATAAATTCGTCGCTTGAACAAATGATTGTCGTATGTTACATTTGACGACTTTTGGGAAATCGAGATTGAAGTTTAAAGTCTGTTTTCTTCAAAACGTCACGGTAGATTTCTTTGAAAATTGTATATTTTGTTTCTAGCTTAAGGAAATATGGGAATTAATTATTAAAAAAAAAAAAAAAATACATAAAATCTGCAACATTTATTGCTAATTTCTTTTATTCACAATTTGTCATATGTTATAGTTGACAACATGGTTGTGCTCAATTTATACACATGCGACAAATTAGCAAAATTTAACACAAATCATATGGAAAAAAAACTTTAATTTCAGTTTTATTTGAACATCAAAATATATTAAAGTAAAGATAAGACAAATCATTTTTAAGCATTTAGTTAACAGCATTCCTTTAAAAATATATTATAGTAATCGGTTAACGTGGTCCAAAGATATGCGGTAACAAAGGCCCCTATTATGAGTGTCATTCGATCTTCGACTGTGGTCAAAAGTCCTGATCGAACGAATTTAATTTGGTATTATGGCGCTCGTTCGATGAAGACTAGCGCTATTGTGAATTTCACTCGTTCAGGTTGTTCACAAGAGTATATTTTTCACCGCTGAGAAGCTTTGTTTACAAATCGAGCAAACTAAATAGTTTATACATATGTACATTAGACTGCATCACTCCCCATACAAATCGCTACTATTTTCCATTGGAATTATAAAATCTATTATATTTTAAGACGTCCACCAAAATATTTCGGAAAAATATTAAGATTTAAGTGAGCTGGACCGATTTTATCATACCTCCAAAAATGGAGTTTTTTATGATAAAAATAGTTTCTTAAAGATTTTTTTTTTTGAAAAAATCCCCTCAAATGACAAAACGGCTTAAGCTTACAAAATTTGAGAAAAATATTTAAAAAAAATTTTGATCGGAATCGTAATGATGAGATTTTTGATGCTGTTTTTTAACTTTTTTTTAAAGATTGGTGTTATACCAAAAACTTGAATAACTGAACCTAAACTCTTCTGATTTAGACTTAGGAGGTGTCATTAAAAAGGTATTTTCTCTACCTTTTTATTTCTTTGCTAATAGACTCATTCAAAGGATGAAAGAGAAAGGTAGGATGAAGGAACGTCATTTAAAGTTGAATTAAGATGTGTTGGTATTAAAAAAAAAAAAATATTGGGACACGAATGGCTTTTTTTTTGGACAGAAATAAAAACAGTGTGTAGATACCTTTCAACTGAGATCCCATAAGTCTAAATCAGAATAGTTTGGCCCAGTTATTCAAGTTTTTCGTAAATCAATCTTTGAAAAAGGTAAAAAAACAGCATCAAAAATCTCATTCTTACGATTCCGTTTAAAAGATTTTTAAATATTTTTGTGCAGATTTTTTAAGCTTAATATGTTTTGTCATCTGAGGGGACTTTTTTCAAAAAGTTCTTTAAGAAACTATTTTTATTCATAAAAAACTACATTTTTGGAGGTATTTTCAAATCGGTTCAGCTCACTTAAATCTTTATATTTTTCCGAAATATTTTGGTGGACGTCTTAAAATATAATAAATTTTGTAATCAAGGCGGAAAAACCGCAACTTTTTTTAGTGATGCAGTCTAATGTACATATGTAAATTTGTGCAAATTAAAATGAAATAAAAAGGAAAGCGAGTTCTGGTTGAACGATTCGTCAGAGAATGAGCTTAAAAAACTGGCCAGGAGCAGAAAACGTTTAAGAGAGTTTAAGTGCAGTCTTTCGAATCTTAACAGCTCTATGATTTTGTTCTCAGAGATCGTGCCAATAGAGTATTGGGATTTTCTTTCATAAGTAAAACCATACTTTCGAGCTTGTATTTAGTATTCACGGCGCACAGCGGGGCAAAAAATGTTGCTGTGGACAAATCAATTTTGAGAGTTAAATTAAGTTAATTAAATTCCGCGTCGATCTATCCGTGGCGATTTTTAAAAAAATAAGCTGTTTGAAAGAAAAAAAATTTCACGTTTTTTTTTAAATTTTGGACATCGACTCTAGACCCTCAAAGGATGATAATAGAAGAAGAATAATTTTAATATTTCAAGGGGCGTGGCACCTCCCATATAAACCAAAGTTTTCACACAACATATCTCTGGGAGTATTCATCGTAGAGTGCTGCAAATTAGTAAAGAGATATATAATAACAACGCCAAACTTATGGAAAAAATGGGAGTTATTGAAAAAGAGGGCGTGAAGTTACATACAAATTTTAATGTGAGATATTCAGTTTGTATGGGAGGTGCCACGCCCCCTTGAAATATTAAAATTATTATTCTTCTATTATCATCCTTTGAGGGTCTAGAGTCGATGTCCAAAATTTCAAAAATTTTGGAACAGCTGCTCTCGAGTTTTTCGATTAGAAAAAAGCGAAAAAACCGCTTTCAAAATATATATTAGGTGCAATCCCGTATTCCTCGGACTCGGACTAGTAAAACTGTCAAAAAATAAAAATTCGCTCAGAGCGAGAGAGTAACATTGAAAAGTACGGGATCGCTTTCTAGTAAAAAATGGTAACTTCTGTCAACTTCAACATAACCTCCAAATTTTTGTTGTAAATTTTTGCTTTTTACTTTAAAGTTCATTACAATCCACTTAAAAAAGAAATTAAATACTTCTCAACATGAATTAGCAGATTGCACTTTTCTTTTGTTTACAATTTGGTTGCCAAACACACTACAGCTGATCGTTTGACACATTAACCAGAATTTACCAGCAAAAAATTCTCGGACTAAAACTGGTAACTTCTGACAGAGAGAGAACCGTATTTACTCTCTTTTTTGTCCTCTCAATAGTCAGAGAACCGAGTACGGGATCGATTTCCAGTAAAATCTGACTGATTCTGACTATTTCTGACTAGTACGGGATCGCAACTATTAGTATAGATAACGAATGAAATACATTTCTCAATTAAATGTATTATGAAAAAATGTATATGAATAGTTTTTTAAAGAACAGACTCTCGAAGGTTACTCCGAGTATTTTGGGGTTATTCACCGTCGTGCATTCGTATCATCGACGTGAATTCCCAGCGGTAGCCTGACCTCCTTCGTCCAGGTCGTGAACAAGGTCGCTGAGGATTTCGTAGGGGAGAGGGTTAGGCTCCTTGCAGTGAAGAAGGGAGAAAGCTCGGAGTGATACCCGTGTGAGTGATACTATCAAACACAAGTCATCAATTCCATTCCCAGTCGCCATGATCGAGCAATCGTCGGCGTAAGAGACAATAGAGACTTCCTCTGGTGGTTGAGGGAGCTTTGAAATGTAAAAGTTAAATAGTAGCAGTAAGTTTGCTCGATTTGTCTCTTAAACATTGCCAACGATTGACGACCACTCAGATAATTCGCCGACCACCGTTTGAGCCTCTGTGGCAGAGAGGAAGCCTCTATATCTTCTAGTAGCGGGGAGTGGCTGACGGTGTGAAACGTCTTTGACAGATCCAACGCTACTATAATAGTTCTCTCACAGGGACGGATGCGGTTAAGGCCACGTGTTATCTGAGTGTTTATGGCTTTAAGTGCTGTTGTTGTACTGTGCACTTTACGGAAACCATGCTGATGCTTCGCTGGGGTCAGGTGGTTCGTGAAATACGGGAGTAGCAAGGCCTCTAATGTCTTCGCTACCGGGGAAGGGAGTGTTGTTAGCCGATAAGAATCACCTTTGTTGGCTGGTTTCCCCGGTTTAAGCAGTGGGACCACTCTCCCCACCTTCCAGATGTCTCGGATGATGAGAGTGGCCATTGGCATGTTGAGGACCTCCGTTAGGTACGCTAGTCCCGCAGGACCCAAAGTTTTCAGCATCAGCATGCATATTCCGTCGGGACCCATGGCTTTGGAGACTTTCGCCTTCCCGATGGCCACCAGAACTTCACCGATAGTGAAAGCAAGGAGGGCACAAGTTGTTGGCATTTTGTGCAGCCTTCTGGTTACTCGACGTTTGGCTTTGTCCGCCGGAAGATGCAGTATGAACTGCCGGCTAAATTAGCTCGCGCATCGCTCCGGATTCGAAGAAGCACGGTCGCCGAAAGAAATTTCGACCCTGTCGTCGTGCTTCGTCGGATTGGACAGTGACCTCACGGTTGACCAAAGCTTACTCACACCAGAAGCGAAGTTACAAGTCTTCAGATGTTCTTCCCACTTTTTCCGCTTATGTACGTTCACAAGCTGCCGAATCTCCGCATTGAGATCCCTGGTACTGGGATTTTCGGGATCGGCCTGACGAAGGTTGTCACGCTCATCGACAAGGACAGCCGCTTCAGCAGGGAAGTTTGGACGATGGTCCGTGATACATTCTGCCGGTACGAAGCGAGCTGCGGCAGCAGTGACAACCCTGCGGAACTTACGTTCACCAAGGTGGACGTCGGTTGGTGTAGCGAGCGCAGGAAGGTGCTCTCAGTAAATTTCGCGAAGCCTTTCCAATCAGTTTCTTTTTGGAGCGCTAAGCCACCACCATTATCTCGCTCGCGATCTCGACGGTGCACGCTGTATCCGGCACAATTCAACAATTGAATTGCTGTGCATGGAACGCAGGTATCAATATACCATGCCATCACATAAAGACGGTTATCTCCTCGATCTTGCTCTGGAGTCCGTTACAGTTAACGTGAAGGAACTTCATGTGGTTCGGGAGACGTGTTGTTATGCGGGGTGTGAGGGATGTGTGAGGCATTGCCGTCATTGGCTGTGTGTTCTGCTGTGGAAGTTGCCGCCCTATGGTTGTAGTGGATGGCGTCACAATTGGCGTTTGCGACCGAGCGGCGCAACACGGGCCCTCGAAGTTCCTCGTCTAATCCCGCGTGGTGCCTTTCGAATATCGTACATTTTTATCCACTGCTTTATATAAACGCGCAAAAAAGAATCTTTGTTGCCCCTTATCGAGAAACTTGGGTACGGTTTAGTTATTTGTACAATGATTTTGGGTTGTTGTATCCAAACGCATTACCCGAATCTAAAAACTTTAACATACACGTGTAGTCAAAGGATTAAACTTTAATTTAAAACGAAAGTTCCGAGCTCTAGTTTATTAATAAATTCGGTTTGAACCATGCATTTTTTTTTGTAAACTTTGATGTTGGTTCTGCGCAAAGATACAGTAGTTGGTGTAGTCGGAGTTATATATATGCACAATAAATGTTGTATACCTTTCACAGTGGAAGAGGGGCTTCCGCCCTCTCCTCCCGCAACAAAAAAATGAGAATTCTCATTAGTAAGGATTGTAATCCCTAAGCGTGGCCGAAGGAAGAAGCAAGCGCGACCGGGTGGTGGACCTAACAAAATGCGTATTTTCAATAGCTTGGAAGAAGCTTTTATTGCATTAACCAGTTCTTCAAGCATAGGAGTAGTTCTGGCTTGAGGTTCAACAATTCAACCAGAAGCTGACATAGATGTGTCCATGGTTACTGTGCCCCACAGCTCCGCATCTTTGTGAATCTATTGACATAGCGCCCTCTTACTCTGCTGCTATAATTGCAAATGCATCAGAATCCATAATTTTCCTCCTGGGTAAAAGATTGTTGTAAACGCAATTTTGACGATTTTTAGTTCTAGATGCAGTTATATATTTTAAAATAAGGTTTTTCGATTGGTGTTTTTAGTTTTTAGATATCTCCTTTAGTTTCCGAGATATTGACTACAACTTTTTCCATAAATTAGTAAAAATTTAGTTAGTGGTGCAGTCATATATATTAAACTAATCAATATCTTAAAAATGGCGTTGTCCATTTTTGGATATGTTTTTTAGTTTCCGAGATATTAAGAAAAAGTGGCTGCCAAATTGTGGACAAATGACGCTTACGACAAAATTTTACTAAATAAAATCCTTCATAAACTCAAAACTAATTAACAATAAACATTAAAAATTAAATAATTTAAGAATTTTGTGAACTAGCAACATTTTCAGAGGCTTTGGAGAAAATCTACCTTCGCGTTTTTGAGAAATTGCATTCCAAACTTCAATCGCGATTTCCCACAGCCTGCCGAAATTAACATACGACAATCTTTTACCCAGGCGACGATATGTAAAATTAATCAATTTTACAATAAACAAGCTAATGATGAGTTTTTTTTTATTTCCTTTCCACTTTGTTTTCCTTCATACAGCTGTTTTCGAAAAACAACTGATAGCTGGCAATGCTGCACATTTTTCCGCAAGGGTTGCAACATGTCGATTTTGCATTTTTCGTAACGTAGCTATGAATTACGAATTATGAAAATTCGGATTCTAGAATAAGGGTGTCAATTTGTATGAAAAAATTTCGTATGTGCCAAACGTTTCAATTATACGACAAAATGCGACTAAAACGCTTGTGACTTGGCACATATGATAAAATTATCTCGATGAGTTTAGCGTAACTGTTATTAACTCAATTTAGTCCAATTTTCGCATACGACAATCATTGCTCAGGCGACGAAATGTTAATTTTACCCTTAGTTTATGTTACATTCAGGCTTTACAAAATACATAATTTCAAATTCTCTTTACAATGAATTGCAAAGCAAAAGCTTTTTAAATATGGCCGCTTCACGGATGGGCGCGACTAAAAATTGATTACCCACAGGCAAAATTTAACAAAAGCTTACAAAAATACAAGAATTTTTCGTTGTGTTAATGCCTATAATAACACTTACCTTCTGAATCATTTGATGCAAATCTTGTGGCGGGTTAACCCACGAAGCCACAGCATCGCAGAAGAATATGAAGTCGGGCACGACGCCACCTGGATTTACGGTAATCATGTGACACATCCCACGGAAAGCCGAATCCTTTTCGTCATTATCCCTTATATGGCGCAGAGATGTACACCTACATCAATGAAAACAGTGAGTATGATTTACTTTACTTAATATGTCTATATTACTCGAGTTATGAACAAAACTTCTATCGGCGGAGCCATAATTTAATTATTTTACATAAAATTCAAACGAAAGACACTGTTTTATTTGCAAATTATAAACAGTACGCAAATTAATTTGTTACATTACATGAAAACTTATATGTGTTAATGCAAGATGGGGATTGTTTCATTGACTTAAGAAAAAAATTATTTTTAGTGGAAAGGATAGGAAAATCTTTGTATTGGTGAGGTGAAGTTAGAGGGCTGTTGTAGTTTGAAAATAGTTAACATATAGAAATCATATATAAAGTGTTACACACCACTGTCGTACAAATTCTGGCAAATAAGGAGCCACTTCAACTGGGCACACATAACCTAGACGACCGATTGTTATTGCTAAAAAACAGAAAAAAACAGAAATAAATGAAAATGAAAAATTATATGCGATTCACAATAATACAAATAAGTTGCATAAATATTTTAATAAATTCAATGGTTAATCAATAATATGAGTATGGAAATTGTTATTCAACTGAAACCATCAATTCTTAATGTATGCAATGAATGCTACCTTACATACATATGTATATACATTTCAGAAGACAACTGCATTTTCCAAGTATTACAACACAATGAACTAAACAATGAAGGAAATTATATAATATGGCACATGTTTTAGGTATTTAATATTATGCAATCAAGTGCAATTGAAATACAGCCAAAAATCAATTTGTTAGACTAAAAAATTATGCATAGCAATACACTTTGTTAAAGCTTATAGTTCTTTAAATTGATTATATTTAGCAAAAACAAACTAAGGTATCAAACTAAAGTGCATTACATTAGCCGACCCTTTTATATTTCATGTTAACTCTTATACACAATGCAATTNATTTTCCAAGTATTACAACACAATGAACTAAACAATGAAGGAAATTATATCATATGGCACATGTTTTAGGTATTTAATATTATGCAATCAAGTGCAATTGAAATACAGCCAAAAATCAATTTGTTAGACTAAAAAATTATGCAAAGCAATACACTTTGTTAAAGCTTATAGTTCTTTAAATTGATTATATTTAGCAAAAAAAAAACTAAGGTATCAAACTAAAGTGCATTACATTAGCCGACCCTTTTATATTTCATGTTAACTCTTATACACAATGCAATGGTTGGTTAATCAATTGCAAAAAACGAGAATTGAGAGAGCTCTTGGGATTACCTAACCAATACACTTATGTAGATGTATTAAAGGAATGGCCAATATAAAGGAGACTTTTTTGAAGTTAACCCAAAAAAAAAATCTTTCTTTACAAACAATTTCTCAATCGCCAATTTAAAGTTGTTTAAGTTTTAATCCTCTTCAATTTGGTAAAGTGTNAGGAATGGCCAATATAAAGGAGACTTTTTTGAAGTTAACCCAAAAAAAAATCTTTCTTTACAAACAATTTCTCAATCGCCAATTTAAAGTTGTTTAAGTTTTAATCCTCTTCAATTTGGTAAAGTGCACATAGCAATAAGAACTTTGGTTTAATTAATTTTAAAATTCAAGAATATGCGACTATTTGAAGAACTTTTTTTGTGACCTTAACAGATTCAAAAATTGTCATTAGCTCGAGAAAGCTACAAACTAAAAAAGATTAACTGTACATATAAATATACATACATATAAGATTTAAAATAGTGCAACAATATCGAATTAATATTTCCAAGAACGCAGTGCTTTTTGTTTGTATATGAACATGAAAAAGGCATGCACTCTTAAATAAAATTAGAGCCGATAGTTACAGTTGAATTAAATAAATTACAAAATATATATTCTATTAAACGTGTATATCATGTACACACCTGTATTCTCCAGAAGCGTTTTAGGTGTATTCGGTCTGTTAATAATAACGAACAGTTCATTGAGTACGAGATGTATGTACTGCCGAGTTTCTTCACCTAAAAGTTTGTACAATTATTGAGACACAGTGTCAATAAATATATTTTATAGGTTATTTACCTAGTTTCATGCAAATTTCGCCAATGGCCCATGTAGCATTGTTGCATACGGAAATGTAATCAGGATTAAGGTTTTGGCCCAAAATCGGAAAGAACTCCGACATGAATGGATGTACATGTTGAAAACAGGCTTTAGTCAAGTCTCCTAACAATGCGAATGACGACTGCCGCACCTGGGAACGCGAATAAAATTGTTGTAAAATGTACGTAAGAGTATAATTAAAGAGCACTTACTTCGGGGAGTACATCCTGCATGCATTGATATAGTAACTGCATAATATTACTGTTGGCTACTAATGATTCAATGTGTCCATCCAAACCTTCGGCCAATCCTGACAACAAGTCTAATGCAACAATCATCCGCTCTTTGTCGGGATGCTCGAATCCAGGATTAGATTTGCATGCCTTAAAATGTATATTTGTTGAGCATTTCAAATTTGAATGCTGAGCCTTTGTATAAATACTTACCATATCTTGGTTCAGTGTCTGTTCAATTAGTGATATGCATCGCTGGTAAACTGGATCACAATACGGTAGAAATCCAGATTGTAAAGCTGTTGCTATGCTTGATAAGCACTCTAAGAGAGGAAATAAGTCCTTATCGTCGTCCTTTAGTAAGTTCCACTTCTCTATTAGAGGGGGCATTAATATATCAATGTATTGTGGTTTGTTGAGATGGTGGCCCACAGAATCAGCTAATGTTCCAACTGCGTCGTACAGTATAAGCAAGTTTTTATGTTGATACTTGGAAAAGGCGAATACAAGAGTTTTCAGTATATATTCTAAATATGGCACCAACTCAGTGCAGGCCTCCTCTTCCAAAGTAGCGAAGGCTGAGCAAGCTGCCTCTTGTACTCGTTTATTAGAATCCAAAATACGCTTAAGCAATTCCTCCATTAGTGGCTTCAAATATTGATCATGTGGCTGGTTAACCACCCAGTTAGCATAGCGCGACAAAGTCCAGCAAGTTATCGAGCGTACTAGTGCCTTCTTGTCCGACAAACAACTTATCAGGTAGGGAATCAGTTCCGGTAGATGTGGAATCATACCCTGCATACAGCCTTCGGCAATAGCACCCAATGCCAAGACTCCACTCTCTTTGATAACCCATTCCTGATGAAACAAAGTGTCCTTGAGGATCGGCAAGACTATAGGTAGACACTCTTCACGGAAGACATTTGCTAAAACGTCCAGTGCTGCTGCACTACATTTGCGGAGATTCCATTCAGATAGGGAACTATCATCATCAAGCACATCATCAAAATCATCATCCTCATCATCCACGCCCGTTTCACCAGACTTGATGGTGTGTGTGCGTGATTTATGAAATCGCGGGCGTATATCCTCCTCGCGATCTGGCACCATATCGTCCTCTTCAACATTGCCTTTAAGCAAGATAATATCTATTTCAGAGTAACGCATTCCGCGCACTAATATAGGAGCCAACTGCACTAAATAGGGCGCCAAAACTTCTTTGCAAATACTTTGTTCAGCGAGAGATAGCCAGAATTCAGAGGCTTCCAAAGCAACTCCTTCATCCGGGTCTTGAGTACGTATTAACATATACTATACAATAAAAATAAATCAATAAGTTTGTACAGTAATATTTGACATGACAGCAAAAAATGTGAAAGAAAATTGTATAACAAGTAATTTATTTATTATCTTACCTCAATAATTTGTGACATATGCGGTAATAAACGATCCATACGAACTTCCAACAACATTACCAACCCATGGCAAACATTCTTTCTGACCTCATGATCATCGTCGGACGACAAGTTAAATAAACTTTCGATAAATGTGTCAATATGAAGCATCAACGCCTGCGATCGATTTACAATAAATTGATTGATGCAAGCTATAGCATGAGAACGTATTTTTGGGCTATTGTGGCTAAAGTATTGCAAAAATTTGGGAATCATCACGTTAAGTGGCCGATTGAGTACTCCAGAATCAAGAATCTCAGCTGAATCTTCACATATCTTTTGTAAAGCACTGAACGCTCCCTCACAGACATTATAGTCCTGCGAATCCAGCATATCGCACAGTGAAGGGAGTAATTGCGGCCAATTTTGCAAACCACCGTTACTAGCAATAGTCGTTATAAGTATACCAACAGTGGCTCTGATCAATGGCGAAGGATCTCCAATTGCTTGCAAACATTCGTGTTTGATATATTCAATAATCTCCGGCTGTAGATTGTTTCCATGAATTCGTATGTTATTTTTCAAAATAAGACCGCTGAGAGAGCGTGTTGGTTCATCTTCTGTTTTTAGTTTCGTCAGTACATAAATGAGATAATTATTGAAATCGGGATATTGATTCAGTTCCTCCAGTTTCTGTAAACGGAGGGCAATTCGATAAGATTTACTTGCATATAAATATTGATTCTTTTTTCAGATTTGGTCAATTGTTGACAACTTAGGTTTAGTTGAACTTTATACATGTTTATAAGCACTTATTTAAGTTCATCTAATTTTTCTGAGTAAATACTTATTAGCATTAGCCTTTACCACTTACCAGTTGAACAGCCATTTGCGTTGCTGTATCCGGTGACTGAGACTGCTTGAGGATTGTAATTATTTGCTGTAAACCTTCGGCTTGCGGTTCCCACGTCATCTTGTCTTGATTTTATTTTATAATCGGGGGTGTATTACCTGCAAATATTTTNCTTTCGATAAATGTGTCAATATGAAGCATCAACGCCTGCGATCGATTTACAATAAATTGATTGATGCAAGCTATAGCATGAGAACGTATTTTTGGGCTATTGTGGCTAAAGTATTGCAAAAATTTGGGAATCATCACGTTAAGTGGCCGATTGAGTACTCCAGAATCAAGAATCTCAGCTGAATCTTCACATATCTTTTGTAAAGCACTGAACGCTCCCTCACAGACATTATAGTCCTGCGAATCCAGCATATCGCACAGTGAAGGGAGTAATTGCGGCCAATTTTGCAAACCACCGTTACTAGCAATAGTCGTTATAAGTATACCAACAGTGGCTCTGATCAATGGCGAAGGATCTCCAATTGCTTGCAAACATTCGTGTTTGATATATTCAATAATCTCCGGCTGTAGATTGTTTCCATGAATTCGTATGTTATTTTTCAAAATAAGACCGCTGAGAGAGCGTGTTGGTTCATCTTCTGTTTTTAGTTTCGTCAGTACATAAATGAGATAATTATTGAAATCGGGATATTGATTCAGTTCCTCCAGTTTCTGTAAACGGAGGGCAATTCGATAAGATTTACTTGCATATAAATATTGATTCTTTTTTCAGATTTGGTCAATTGTTGACAACTTATGTTTAGTTGAACTTTATACATGTTTATAAGCACTTATTTAAGTTCATCTAATTTTTCTGAGTAAATACTTATTAGCATTAGCCTTTACCACTTACCAGTTGAACAGCCATTTGCGTTGCTGTATCCGGTGACTGAGACTGCTTGAGGATTGTAATTATTTGCTGTAAACCTTCGGCTTGCGGTTCCCACGTCATCTTGTCTTGATTTTATTTTATAATCGGGGGTGTATTACCTGCAAATATTTTACGTTTAGGTTTAGATGTGAGCAAAAATTGAAGGTCTACAAAAGGGTGCGCGCTATGTCATGCGCGCATAAAGTGCAGAACTGGGTGCCACTTCTTGCATGTACGATTTAACAAAAAAAAAAAGTTATGTTCATAAAAGTTATGTGTATACTCTTACTAACGTGTTAACTACTGGTTTCAACGATTTAGTGCTAATATAAAATAATTTCATTTCTAGATGGCATTCTAAATGCCATCCACCGATTTTCCAGATTTTCACACGCCGTTTTAGATGACTAGCAAAATATCGGCCATTTAATTAATCCGAGCAAACTTACCTTGGATAAACGCACTAAAAATTGATTACACTTGTCTTTAATTTGATCACTTTTAATCTGTATATGATTATTTATCGCAATTAAAATGTTCTTTCACTAACTTCTCCTTTTTTCTTCTTGTCTAGTATAATTTTTTCATGGAACAAAAAAATTAAAATGAAGTTTCGACTTTCGATGCCTGGTTCGTGATCTCTTTCTAACACCTTCCTGCACAAACGGGTGTGGGAATGAGTCGGCGTGAGGGTGTGCAAATGTACTAGAGCTGCCAACATTTCCGTTGCAGGTATTGACAAGATTAGCTGATCTAATACTCCACGAACTTAGACTGTGTTTATACACGGAAGCTTTTGTCGACGCGATTTTTCACAATCCCTTTTGGTGATGCGCGTTTCATTTACACACGGCGATTTTTGTGTATGCAATTGTTGTTGTCCGGTGAGAACCGCTAACTCAATTTACACAGACGAACGAGAGCACAAAGCTTGTTGCCCGAGGACGAGCAACTCGGTGCCGCTCTCCTTTCCTTGTCACGTTCGCTCCTATCCTGCAAAAATCGCGACTACTCCATGCATGCGTGTAAAGAGTACTCCCTAAGGACCAAAGAGTACTCCAAAATTAACCACAATTCATATAAAAAATATGGTCCAATTAACATTGCGATGTCCTAGGGCAGGACCATATACTCCATCCCTGCATTACATCAGAGTAGCACAAAACTACTCCAACATATTAACAATGGCATTGTTGTTATATTTTTTCGTTTGTACACGCTTTTGTTCTTCACTTCTCAAATGCTTTTTCGAAATTAATAAAAACCAAGACAAAAATTAAAAATTACATGTTGCCTCTGACGGCATTCGAACCCGAACATGCTGGGAGCTAAGAACTAACAGCGAGCATCTCTACACGTTCAGCTACAGCCAGACATGCAAATGTGCTTTCAAATGCTCAACTTCAATCACATTTCGTTAAAACACGAGCAGTGATCGGATAACAAACAATAAGCTGGCGCAGAGACACGAGTTGGTCCACTACAGCATGACAGAGGAACACTTTTGTAAGTACTCCAATTTACCACAAATAGACTACATGGTCCAACGATTTTTGCCGGGTATAAATGTCGAGTTGCGGCAACAAAAATCGCCGTGTGTAAATGAGCACTTACAGGTTTTAACACGAACTTGCAGTAACCCAGTAAACACTAAAAAAATATTTCTCCAACCTTGGAGAAATTCATAGTACTCAAGTTGATATCTAACATCATTCTCCAACTCATCTCTAACAAACGCCCAGACAGGCTAACCTAATATTCCAATTTACTGTCAAAAATTTCTCATGCACATACAACTTGTATGGGACCAACCGAAATTGAACGGCGTGCGTATGAAGCTAACTCAATTTCCAATTTTTGTTCTGCGTGACATTTTGATTTGACGTTTCGCTCAATGAAATCAAATGAAAACGGACGCAAGCCAATTTCGGGTGACGCAAAAAAACAAATTCGACGGCGTGGGTACCAAAACGCAAGCCGCGAATATTAGGTTAGCCTGAGATACGTAAAAAGTGATAGAGAAACTAATTTTTAATTATCAAGTGAAAAACTAAAGCTATATAAAGAGGAAAATTACCAACAAAAAGAAATTAATCTTCAAAATATCCTCAAATAATCTTAAAAGAAAATAAAACGCCAAGTGAATCAAGTGGCAAAATTACTGTCGGACTTTGTACTGTGAAGTGAATTATTGTAATACCATTTTGCTTAACTACATAATACATAAGAAGTAATAAAATGAAAAATTAATATTCAAATTCATCTTTGTATGTCGTTTCAATCAAAGAGGTATAAGGTATTTTACTATTTCAATTTCACTATTTCAATGATATGTTTAAGACCAATTGGAGAATTACATTGGACTTCAAGTTGAGAACTAGCATTTGTTGAGAACGCTATGATCCTCCACTTGAGGTACTGTTGAGAAACAACGTTAGAGATTTGAGAAATACCTTAGTTCTCAGCTTAACCTCAAGTTGAGCTCAATCTAAATGTTTATTGGGAAGTTACGTAAAAAATGATCCCGTACTCCAAATTCCGGGTAGGGTTCCGAAAAGTATCTGTTTGTTCAAGGCTGGTACAAAAAAATTAAGGCGGAGTGGTAACACCAACCTTTATAGCTTGAAAGACCAAATTCCAAGGAGTTCAATGATATGGTTTTCTTTCTCCTCCGTCTACGGTGCTTCTCGGGCGAGCCTATTCAAAATGGGGGAAAAATCGTTGGTTTTGCTCACAAAATGCCACAACTGTTCAAAACACTCCAAATAAATAGGCTGCGTTTCTTTATACATTCCGGATAATCCCATTTCACAGCCGGAATAAACAGAATGCTTTTGAAATATACGTTAACATATCATCAGGAACGTTCTAAAGAATAAGTAAACAAAAAAGTTTATTCCAAACGTTCAGAATGAATAAAGAAATTCAGCCATAGTGTTTATTTGCTTGGATTTAGTTACTTATCAAACGTAGATGCAATATAGCACTTTGACACAAGATCACGCGCTAATGAAAGAAAGAAAAAAGTGATTTTCTAGCTGTCGAAATCTCGCCGCCATCTTTTTTGTAAGAAGTAAACAACGATGAAAACCACGTAATTGTTGAACGCATGAATAATCGTTTATATTATACAAATTCTTCTATAAATCATGTCGCTGTGTTAAATTATTCTTTACCTTATGTGTACACACGTTGTCACAAGCGAATATGAGGAAATTTCCAGTAAAAATCCACCACCAAACGAACAAACGTAAACAAACGGCTAATGTCAAAATAGCCCAACTTTTTTCCCAAATGCGATTATAACGGGCTACCGGTTTGCTGGCGTGATCTTGTATTTTTTGGTTCATGTTGTAGTAATTGCCACTCCACCAAAGGGCCCTGTTGGTGGGGTGCAATAACACCATACGCAATAAGGCCATAATGGCTTTATTTTGCTTTGCGATTGGCGCGAGTGCAGTGCAGCGAGACGCGCACCCGCCAGGTTATGCACTCGCAAAATTAAAACTTACCTAAGTACATATATTTATTTTCCAATATCCAATAAATCCGGAAATATAAAACAATTATTTATTTCATTTTATTAGTAATAATTTGTATCAATTTAAATAATTCAGTATCAATTTCAAATATTTTTCACTTTTGCCTCAATTTAATTCAGTATCGACAACTGGTGAGAGCCTTTACACACACATTTGTTACCTTAGGTAGGTAGGTAGGTAGAAGTGGCTGCCGCCCTAGAGGCACACTTAGGCCATAGATAGAAGGCCCATTGTGTTACCACAGTTGACACCGTTTAATTATCCTCCCCATTGAACCATTTCGTGTCGCTGATAAATCTCATCAGACTCATCGCATCGGTATTTGAAACCTCCCTAAGGTCGGCCAGGAATGGTGAACCCAGATGACGCAGCCTGCTTCTGCAACATCTACGAAAAGGCACCCCGAGCTTTTCTGCATGTTTACCTATCAAGCAGTGCCCGGTTGGGGCCCCAACGACGTTAGATATATCCTCCCTTCTAAGAGAGTAAACCCTTCGTGACCGCCTCCGGTCCCATTTAGGCCAAGTCTGCCTGGAAATTTGACAAGTCGTACTTTGACTCCATCTTTCTTCAGCTTGTTTATAAACTAATTCACTAATTAGCAGTTTGCAACTGGCAAAAGGCATACCAATGCGTTCTTAAAGCAGTGTTTGCATTATTCAACTTTGCGTTCAACAATTGCGTTCAACTCAACGCAGGGTTGCACGTAAAAAAAGTTGAATTTCTAAATGTTGGCTGGCGACCAACTTTGTTGAAAGCGATTAGTTGAAAGGCCATTCAACCAAAAGTTGAATGCAAAGTTGAACAATGCAAACACGTTTTTATGGCGAATATTTTGATATTTTTTCATATTTTGATATTTTTAGCCATTTAACTTTTTTTTCGTGCAACCCTGCGCTGAGTTGAACGCAAAGTTGAACAATGCAAACACACTTTTACCAGGAAGAATCTCCTCGGTCGTGCCTTGCCTTGCAAGTTCATCTGCCATGCAGTTTCCCTCTATGTCCCTATGAACCGGGGACCCAAGTGAGGTGAAGTCTGTTCTGCTTGGCTATCTCCTGTAGAGATACGCGGCAGTGCAGCGCAATCTTTGAGTGAAACGTGAAGGAGCTCAGAGCTTTGATTGCAGCCTGGCTATCACTAAAAATGAAGATGTGCCTTTCCATCATTTCGGTTCCAAGCTTCTCACCAGCAAATCAAAATCAAAAATTTTGTACCTCCAAGTATGGTAGACATTTTTTTTATTATATATATATATGTATATTGTTTATAAATGAATCATATTTTTTTAAATCATATGATATCGATACTTTCTTAAACATCGAACATTCCTACTTTCAACTTCTCATACAACTTCGCATTCCACTTTAGTTGCCTGTAAAATCGCCTCGCGCGAATGCCCTAAAGTGAAACATTGCCATCCTAGGGCTTTCGCAAGAGGCGATTTTACAGGCAACAAGAGTGGAATGCCAAGTTGAATGAGAAGTTGTTATTTACATTATTGAAAATGAATTTAAATCGCAAAATTTTATCAATTGGCGTAAATTTGGTAAGCCAAGCGATTGGTAGAAGTGCTTTTAGCGAAGCTGAAAGATAAAATAAAAGTAAAAAAGTAAAAAAGAAAAAAGTATGTATGCAGAATGTAAAAACAACACAGGGTTGCAATGAAAAAAAGTTGACTGGAGACCAACTTTGTTCAAAGCGATTAGTTGAAAGGCCGTTCGGTCGAGGCGATTTTTGCTTTCAACTAAAAGTTGGCCTGAAAAGTTGGTCGTGCGAAAGCCCTATATCATGCATTGCGTGTGTGTAGCCAACATATCGATAGCATCGAAAAGATTCTGTGTATCGATGACACTCGCAGATGCCGGTAATTTATCTGAAATCGCTGATAGATTTCAAGGCTTTTGTTGGGTTTTGATAAAATAGGTTCATGCAGTTTTGTTAAGTTGTTTTATTTAAGATTTGTAAAAAAATATGTCCGACGATGAGGATCTTCAATATGTTAAAAGGCAACGAACAATACATTATGGTTCTCTGGAAGAAGTCGAGAGAAAACGTCAAGCTGGGGCTCCTATTGCGGGTGGTAGCTCTACGGCAATTTCATCTACATCAATTTCTGGTGGGGTAACGAATCAACTTGAGGACATCGACTCTGACGAAGATTATGAGGAAGTAAAGAAACCATCGGCGTCTGTGTTGCCGCCTACTTCAGGGGCTTTGGCTAACAAGATCGATGATGACTACTTTGACTTGGAAACTGAAGTAGCCAAGGACAAGGAAGCTCTACTCAAAGAATTTGAACGTAAAAAACGTGCACGCCAAATAAACGTTTCCACAGACGATGCTGAGATAAAAGCCAATTTGCGGCAGCTTAATGAACCAATATGTTATTTTGGTGAAGGGCCAGCAGAAAGACGGTCGGCGGTTAAAGGAATTATTGGCCAGCTTGGGAGAGAACGCAATAAAGCAAAAACAGACAGAAGAAGAGGAGCGAAAACAACTTCAAAAAGAACAGGAAACAACATGGTATCACGAGAGGACCAGAAGCTTTGCGTATAGCAAGAATTTGGATTGCGGACTACTCATTGCCACGTGCAAAAGAACGATTAGAACATGCCCGCTCCCAATTGGATATACCAAGCGCGACTCGTGCTGGGCGTATGGTTGAACTTCAAAAGCGTTTACATTCTTTAGCACCACAGTGCAGTCAAGTGGGAGATACGCGCCCAGTTAGTGGAGTAGCTTTTAGCGAAGATTCGATGTTACTACTGACGTCGTCATGGTCAGGGTTGTGTAAAGTGTGGACAGTGCCCGATTGCAAGCTATTGTTAACACTTCGCGGCCATGCTAGCTATGTAGGAGGCGTTGCATTTCGATCAGGTGTATCACAAGAGGATGCAAATGTTGTGGCAATGGCGTCTGGAGGACATGATGGAGCAGTTAAGTTATGGGGATTCAATTCTGAGGAATCACTCGCAGATATAACGGGTCATATGCCACACCGAGTTTCTAAAGTTGGATTTCACCCGTCTGGTCGATTTCTGGCAACTGCATGCTACGATTCCTCATGGCGACTGTGGGATTTAGAACAGAAAACAGAAGTTTTGCATCAAGAAGGCCATGCTAAAGCGGTTCATAGCCTAAGCTTCCAAACGGACGGTAGTGTTATAGTAACCGGCGGATTGGATGCGTTCGGGCGTGTGTGGGACCTAAGAACAGGTATAACGAATTTAGTTTGATGTCATAGTGTATACTAGGTATGTTTCGAATATTTTCATTCGCATTCGTTTATGCGAATCATTTGCATAATTTTTTACTTTTTCGTCGACATTCCACCTAGCCAAGATGGTTATAATAATTGGCTTTTAGGTTCAGACGCTAGAAGGTTGAAGAGTATAAAAAGTAACATTGGTTAACTTCCAACTAGTTCTGATTTAAAAGCAATCTAACAGGAATTTTAAAAATTTGGTATTAAAGCCCCTCTCGATGAAAACACTATGCTGTAATCCGAATCTTCGTAGTTACGAATTCGTATTTATGTTCCGATAAATCGAAAATTGGTATGCTGTAAACGTAACTTATCAACAGCACTGCCAGCTAAAAGCTCGAAATTCGAAGTTCTTAATCAGCTCCTTTGACAGAAACAGATTAAAATAAATATAATCGCAAGTGAATGGTGAAATTAATAAAAGATTCTTAGTCGTTATTTGAAAAAGATTTGCCTTAATTAAGTAGAATACAATGGAATCAGTGGCTGGAGAACTTTTGTCTCCGGAGGAAGAATTTTCTGCAGCTAACAGTTGCATTGATATACAAAAGAGATTGCTAGTAGTTCTGATCCATTTAGCTTGTGAAAAATTTCAGCGTCAACGAAGACGCATTTAAAAGCGTTTTAATGATTATGGAGGATGAGTGTAAGATCATCATCGGTAGATTGATGGCAGTTTTGAGATTTTTCTCTCAAGGAAGCTACCAACATGGTGTTGGGAAAAGATTTTAGTGTGGGGTTGGCGCAGTCCACGTTCTCTAAAACATTGACATACACTTTAAACATACATACATACAAAGCCTCGAATTGCGACCCATGTGATATGATTTTCGACCTGATATGCTGGAAATATTTAATAATAATCCATTTTTTTTCTATTTACACTTTAACTCACATATTTTTGCGTTTAGACACTTTATTTTATTGCTACTTTAAAAGAATTTGCTTCGTTTCGACGCCACTTGCTCTTCGTACAAAAAATTTCCGAAAACCTACATCGGATTCGGGCATACCAACATTACGAATTTCGAAGAAGGCCTCCGAATTTCGAAATTACGATACGACAACGCGGATTTCAGCATACCAATTTTACGAGTCGTAGCAAAATCGAATCTACGACGGATTACAGCATGGGAGTGTAAACTAAAATACGAAAAATTTACAGATTCGGTTCTTAAATATTTGTACGCTCCACACGCCAGCGTTCGGAGTAAGTAATTGTTCATGGACAAAAATACGGAATATTCGATATATGATATTCGTAACATCCCTAGTATGCACCCACGGTGGAGAGAATACAGAAAGTTGCGCCGATGGCAATACCGCTAATCGGCTCTCAGTGAACTTGACAGAATCAGCTGTTTTGCGACGTCACAGTCGAGATGACAGCAGTAGTGATGTGCTGAGTCAATACTTTTAAGTATCCAATACTCTCGATACTCGGTACCGAAACATTTAGGTTTCTAATAAAAGCGCACATAGGCCAAAAATATGGAAAAAACGGTTCAGAGGAGACTCGCGTATCAAATCCCGAATGTAGGAGCCAGTAGAGCTTTTAATACTGATTCAAATAAAAGATTTATGTACGTCGGTTCGAGGCCATAATACAGAGAAACTCTTACTACTGGGTATTGTGTACCGAAACCTATTTTAAGTATTGGGTACCGACAATTCAGCACATCACTAGACAGCAGTTTTATTTGCCGCTCTCAGTTGTCAACTCTACGGTGACGTCAAGCCAAAATTACTCTCATGAATTCTGCTGCAATCGACGCAATCTTGTATTCTATCATTCTTGGTATATACCTACCTGCACACATATGTATGTACATATATACATATCGCTAGTTTATAGTAGAAAGCTGCTGGTAAACTTTTTATGAGAAGTCATTTTGATTAGGAAGGCCAAGATTGTTTTTGTTGTTGTCGATTGTTGTTTTTGTAATAGCATACAAATTCCTCAAAGAGTTTTTGGGGAGTGTTGCTGGAGTGACAAGTCCTTGGCCAGATATAAATCTGGGTCGTTCCCGTTACGTAGTCCCGACTGAACGGTTGTTGTTGTTGTAGCGGTTGTCGGTTGTTGTAGCAGCATACAAGTTCCCCAAAGAGTTTTTGGGGAGTGTTGCTGGAGTGACAGTCCTTGGCCAAATATAAATCTGGGTCGTTCCGGTTACGTAGACCCGACTGTCGTAGGAACGGTTGTCGGTCGAAGTACCTGTTCTATCCAGTCAAATGCGAGTTTTCGAAATGTACAGATAATCATTTTCATTTTCCCCTAACGGGTTCACATTTTAACCGACTTCTAAAAAATGAGGAGGTTACCAATTCGTCGGAATATTTTTATTTTATTTTTTTACGTATGTTATCGCATCACTTTCGACCACGATAACTGATTTCCATAATTATACTTTTAAAGGAAATGTGGACCTCAGAGGTGGTCCCTTATTAAATTGGTTTAGATTCGATAATTTGATCATGAATAAGTTAACGGCACTCTTAAATTTTTATATGAGAATTGAAGTCGGTATTTTTTTACTTAAAAATTACTTGTTACTTCGTTTCCGCGTATTTACAATTGGCGAATGAAAAATTTTCGGATGAATTTGTTTTCGGACGAATCTCAGAATATGGCTGAATATGAAATCTCAATTTCTATTTCCATAACCATTTATTGAGGATACATTAGTATGTACAATAAGATACAAGTTCTCTTATAGCTCAAAGAAACACCTACATCTTTCATTAACTTCGAGTTCTGCCATTTCCTATGCAAAATTGTCCTCGTGAAACTGATTTTGAGAAACTTTTTCGACACTGAAATTTAAGAAATTGGACTTAGCAGCATTTCTGTCTAAACTAGCGATATTTATTGAAATATGAATGACTACACCAAAGATTTTTTTAAATATTTCAGGTCGTTGCGTAATGTTTTTAGAAGGTCATTTGGGCTCTATTTTCGGAGTAGATTTTTCGCCAAATGGGTTCCACATAGCCACCGGCTCGCAAGATAATACATGCAAGATTTGGGACTTGCGACGCCGACAGCCTGTTTACACTATACCTGCGCATACAAATTTAATATCGGACGTTAAATACCAGCGGGATGGCGGAAGTTTTCTTGTTACATCTTCCTACGATTGCACTACAAAAATATGGTCAAACAAAACATGGCAACCATTAAAAACTTTATTGGGACATGATGGAAAAATAATGGCCGTAGACATTTCCCCGAATTCTCAGCATATTGTGACGGCTTCATTCGATCGTACCTTTAAGCTTTGGGCGTCGGAAAGCTGATGCCAATGAATGGCATTTTTCGAGTTTATATGAATGCCTTATGACTCATTACACTACGTAACAGTGAAATTTATCTTTGAACTCAAAATATCGAAAGATGTGGCTGTAAACTCTAACAGGTAGTACAACCCACACAGTTAAAGTTTTAAATTCACCCTTGGAAAAGTGAAATAGGATGACATCCAAATTTAGAGACGCAAACCCGTTTTTCGAGAGTTCGACAGTGAATCGCTTACAATAATTCACCCAATTCATAAGAATTAAGGAAGACTTTAAATGCTTTATAAATCGAACATTTGTTTGAAATTTTCACTTTATAAAGCTCTTTAAGTCTGTTATATTTTTTATGAACGAAGTCATTCTTATTAAACTGATTAAAAAAGGGTGAATTTTTAGTGTATTTGAATTTCCAGTCCTTTTCATACTCGGTTGTTTCTAACAGCCAAAATGACTCCAGACAGATATATACAAATGTATATATAACGCCCACATCCCATATAACGATAATTTGGGGAAATGACGAAATCGTCGATAAATCAGTAAATACTAAAGCTAATTTATGCAAAATTGATGTTTGCAATAAATTCTTTAGCGAAAAATACGTGGGCCCCGCCCACTTATGACCACATAATGTGTATCTCGATAACCGTTCGATCAACTTGCAACAAACTCGGAAAGAACAATCCACATAAAAACAAAAAATTGAAAATCATTGAAATCGGTATAAATTTACGCTCACTTTAGGTAAATTTCAAAAAAGCTTGAAACTTCGAAATTTAAG
The DNA here is from genome assembly GCF_001687245.7 of Rhagoletis zephyria. NCBI lineage: Eukaryota > Metazoa > Arthropoda > Insecta > Diptera > Tephritidae > Rhagoletis > Rhagoletis zephyria. The sequence continues at coordinate 5,071 of NW_016164557.1, read as the reverse complement.
GAAGCGAATTTACTCGAAATTGATACTAACAACAATCCCTTGAAAAGAAGTAATACTTTTATGGAATTTTGAAAAATGGGCGTGTTACCTTCCACATATAACTACATAAGTTCATCTCATTATGTCTAACTGAACGTTCTATCAAAGATGTTTGAAATAGGGGTAAAACCACCCCTGCTTACCACGTAGCGGTAATTTTCGTAAAGGTGAAAAAACTATAGTGAATACTTGCACCGGGTATTTAATGCTCGGCTCAGCCCGAACTTAGACGTTTTACCTGTTTAGTACTCAGCTTCTGCTATATTGCGTTCAAATAAAATTTCGTTACGTAGTGTTATCAGTAATCATTACCAATCACTCCAAAATAACATAATTGTTTTCTTACTGTTAAATATACTAATGTTAACATGTTAACTCTTTTTCATTCTTTGATAAAATACAATTCGAATTTCACATAGTTTTCATGTTTTTTGATAGTGATAAGAGACTTCACATGTTTTGTCGATGGATTTGTTATACTTCGCGAAAATCTTTAGTTGAAAAAGATCAAATGAATTGACATATAGTATGCATGTATGTACACAGGGCTTGTTGTCGAATATTCGCATTCGCATGCAACCGCGGAGCTTCCGCATTAATTTTAACATTCGAATTCGCTTTCGGATCTTTTGCGAATGCGAATATAGAAGGGACCGGAAATTACAGTTATTTTTTACGAGTTAAACTTGGCCAAATATTTGTTATTCCGAAAAAAAAGTCTTTTCCGGATAATTAACAAGCCGCTTATCCAAATTAAACAAGTTTGGTATCAAATGAAAGAGGACTTAAATAGCTTTAAAACTGAAATGTCTAAACGAGGAAAGCCACATATTGAAAAATATTTCAATACAAAATTTTAATTAATTACCATAGAAAAAAAATTGGGTCAGCTATGTATATGAATTTATTTTGTATTAATTTGTAAAAAAAAAATATAAATAGATGTGGTAACCTTCGTTCGTTATTTTTGTATAAAAGCTATGTCAGTCCTCTTTCATATGATACCAAATTTGTTTAATTTGGATAAGCAGTTTGTTTATTATCCGCAATAAAAAATATTAGGCAAGTTTAAAGGCTCAGTTATGCATACTTTGCATTGCATGACAGCTGTCACATAGGGAATATGTTAAATGAACATTGCGTGTAAGCGGTTACCTAACTCACAGTGTTACATATGTAAAAGTCTGTTGATTTTTGATTTTTACGAGGATACATCCGACATTTGCAGCCCCAATGCATTTCTCAAAACGGAATTATTGCATCGCAATAAAAATAAATAAACATAACTGAAAGTCCTCTCAACTGGAGCAGCGTAAATCGAAAAGAATTTACAGTTTTGTCAAGTTTCCATTCGGATTTTGGCGACGAGCGTGCGTGGGTCGTGCGCGTGTTTTTGTGAAATACATACCTGCGTTTAAGTACAGTGCGTTCAATTGTGGTGCAATTGTCTTTGGCTTTTTGTGTGCGAGTGTAAATTTTTGTTTAAATTAAAGCGTGTGTCTTTGTTAATAAATAATCTGGGGAAGCATAAGGATTAGGTGAGTAATCTTGGCAAAACTTTCTTATTGTTTTTGTGGTAGTGGTTTAATAGGCAAAATCTTAAGTTGCCTGTTAAAAATAAAGAAAAAAGGGCCGCTTAGGGCGCTAAAGAAAATGAGTAGGTTGGCGTCGCCGACTCTATGGTCGGTGACGTCTATTGAAGATGAAACTGAAGATCTTAATTCTCAAAGACAAAGAATCAGCAATGATGACGCTGGTTCGGATTTTTATGAGCTTTCTGCTAGTGGAGGGCTAGTGAAATTACAAGAAAAAGAAGAAAAACGTGTAGTGGAAAAATAACGGTAGAACAAAATAATGACATGGTTGTTGAAACCGATGCAGGGAACAGCAACGGGATCGAAAACGCAGGTGGCTGTGGTACAGTCAGACCAAATCAAGGTACAAGAGACGAAACTGACACAGTGTTATACCGTCAACACTTTAAGGGTGAAATCTTTGTATTGGTTGATGCGTCAGCCAACGCACAGATGACAAACGAAAAAGTCTCAACTGGTCTGACTTTATTCAGCCAAGTTAAAGATTTGAGAATCAAAGACATGGACCTTATTACTGCCATTGGCAAAACCTTATACAAAGTTACCTTTAAAAATACCTTTGCGGCCAACAATTTTATAAATGATTAAAAAATTATCCAAAGATGCTTAAGACCGTTTATACCCCGAACGGCCTTAGAAATTTATGGAGTGCTTTGAGGAAAATGACATAAAAAAGGAGGCTAGGTCCACCATTCCGATATGTTCTGTCAGACGCTTCAATATGAAAGATACCATAAGTAATTCATATTGTGCCGACAACTACGGTCAAAATTGGTTTCACTGGTGATGACATTCCCAAATTTATAATTTACAATTATACAAAGCTCTCTGTTGACTTTTATATTCCCCCCTTGAGACAATCCGACAACTGTGGCCGTCTTATTCATACCACATTGTCATGCAAAGGTAAAAAGAGGTGTGTTATGTGCGGTTAAGGTGAATGTCAAGACCCTTCATGTAGTGCAAATGTCTGCATTTTGTGCCCACATTGGGAATAGGAACAGATGGTCGATCGCATCAGGACAGTCAAGAAGTTATCTAGGAAGGAAGTATTGGACCAATAGTATCCCAGAAACAATAGGTTCAGCATGTTAGAATGCGATGATGGGACTTTTCCTGTGTTGCCGACGCAAGATACTGAGGTTGTGGATAGGGAAAACAATATAAATAGGAATTTTACTAGAAGAACATACAGCCAAACTGCTAAAAGAGGTGTGACAATGTCAGCTCCTATACCGGTAAGAGAGCCATTTAGACGGACGACGGTTAAAGCCCCTGGGAACCCGTTTTACAACTCACCTCAGTACCAAAAAGGTCTCGTATCACAGTTTGAACGTCTCATAACTGAGATGATAAACATAACAACGAATTTCTATTCAGAGTAACAACACTGAACTTTTTGAAGGTATAAGGTATACAATGCCTTAAACATCAATTTGAAACAATTATTGCCAAAAGAGATGAGACTGTGGTCACGGGATCACTAAATCCATTCATACATGATGAAGCTATTACAATATAATTGCCAATCACTGCGCGCTAACTTGGATTCTATAGAATTCTACTTGCACAAATATGCAATCGAAATTGCTTGCTTAGCGAGATTTTTCTATCTAGTCGTACTCCACGCAGAAAACTGATTTAGGCTGGTTAAAAAATATCGCCCTGAAGCTCGGAACACTTTGACGACTGCAACTTCACGACGTAAAGACAGCGACATTATTTTGTCGACCAATGTCGCCTTGAAGCCAGCTTCTTAAACATTTTTTCATAGTCTTAATGATGACAGCCTTACCTATAAAAGGGACATAAGATCGACAGGTGGCTCTGTGCTTGATTTGACTTTCACTAACAGCACTATGCGGTGCAAATGGTCAGTGGACCAAACGCGTATTGGCGGAAGTCACCACTTCCCTATAATCGTGGAAACGAATGCAATAGCTAAAAACATAAGGAAGTTCACAACCACACGAAAACTCCTTGAGGCTTTGAGAGAGGTTGAGTGTGAGTCGAATGTCCAAGCGTTGGAGTCCAAAATACAAGAAGAAATCGATAAGGCGACCTTTAATACCAAAAACAATANTAGATCTAATCTGGCCACAACCACAGCCGTCGCGTAGCCCGGTCGTCGCCAAAATAATTATCTACATAAGAGTACGTGTTAAAATAATTTGACAGCTGTGGTTTGTAGCTCGTCGTTTTCATTGTGTTCGGGCTATAAGGGTCTATGGAACGAAGAAAACAACCAGCTATATTTAGACATGTTGAAGGAGCAGGTTGCCGCACAACCGTCCAATGAGGAGATCAACAATGCTGTTCAGCCATGTCATGAGCTGGCGATCACCTACGAGGAGATTTAGGAGGTGCTGAGCAAAAAGAAAGACACAGCTGCGGGAGTGGATCGAATTTCATATGGTATGCTCAAGGCGCTATCGGATCAGACAATCAACTCCTTTAGGACTGCTATTAATGACAATTTTTTAACAAATCAAATCCCCTACCATTGACGAACAATCAAGATTGTTCCAATACCCAAAAAGGGCAAGGAATAAGTCTTTACCAAAATTTCAGACCAATCTCACTTATTTCGGTTATGTTAAAAACTATAAACACTTGCGTCAAAAATAGAATAAATGAGTTCATTAAAGCGAATAGCATTCTCCCTCACTCCACCTTTGCATATAGGAAAAATAACTCCACCACAGTTTGTTTAAATCAGTTAATCCATCAAATACAGCTTATAAAATGTAACAAAAAGCAAGTAATTCTTTGCACCTATGATGTCTCCAATGCCTACAATTGTGTTGATGCCAATATTCTTAAAAATCAACTCATGAGCTTGCACATAGAAAGCCTTTATGTTGACTGGATTATAAACTTCCCTTCTTTCAGATTTCTGCAGCTGTGCGAAAAGGTCACACAAATTCAAAATGGTCTACTTCAAGGTAGTGTATTATCCCCCATCCTCTTCAACATTTACACCGCGAAGCTCCAAAATCTGGGCGACTGCAACATGCAACATTTATCAGTTTGCGGACGATTTTTTCTTATCTCTGCAGGGAACAATTTTGAGGAAGCAGTCAACAACATGCAGTCCAACTTGAATCTGTTTGTAGCAAAGTGTTACCGTCTTAATTTAATGTTTAACCCCTCTAAAACAAATGTTATGCACATCTCTCAAGGGTCGAAAAAGGCAATAGACATCCTTGTTGGTAGTAGTAGGATACAACAAGTCAACGAAGTCAAAATTTTAGGAAGAACTTTAAATATGGCAATGACTAGCAATAGCCACTATACTGCCACTCTGGAAGCCGCGTCTAGCAACATTAAATTTTTTAAGTACCTAACTAACATTAAGTCAGGTTTACATCCTCAGAAAGCCTTAAATATTTATAAATCATTGGTACGGTCAAAAATCGAGTACGGTTACACTACAG
>NW_016164556.1:24020-31033 GCF_001687245.7 Rhagoletis zephyria | reverse complement strand
AGAAATGTTTTCCCTTGTAAGTACGGAAAAATGTACCACTTAAAAAAAAGAGGAAATGCAACTCTTCTCCTTCCAGCAACTAGATTTGTGTGTATGCTTGCAACCCTGTTTTGTTCAAATCTTGTTCCGCTATTTTCATTGAAATTCAACAGAATTATTCTTTTACTAGTAAAGAAAAGCAAAAATAATACGGTGACCCTTTACTTCGTCAATGACCCCTTTTTGTGACCTAATGAAATTTTTCAACGGCAACACTGCTCACAGTCATTAACCTGAAGATCTCTAACGTACAAGGGAACTTGTTCGCTTACTCGCGAGTATATTATTGGTCATTGACCATAGGATTAAAGTCTTTACGCTAACTTCTATTGCGACTCCTACAAACTTTTAGCCACTCATGCTCAAAGAGTCGTATAGGCCTCTGACATTTGTTTGCAAAAATTTCTTGCAGGTACATATATAAATGCTATGTATGTATGTATGTTTTTGGTGAATACGCGGCTTTCAAATTCAGCTCTTGGCTTTGTACATTGTCGCTTTTTTGGCAAAAATTATCAATCAGTTTGAGTGACAGTAGTAGAAATAAAATTGACAGCTCGTGGACAAGCAGAGATTGTCTAAGACACATTTACGTCACAACTCTCACACGCTTGTGTGCACATATGTAAAAACATATATAAATGCATTTGAATATGTCATTGCGTAGGCAAACATTTTTAATGTACTTTAGTATATTTTGTCGCCAGATTTTTCCCATTAAGTATTTCAGCATATATTGTCCAAATGCTTTGTATTTTTTCTTTTTTTTTTTGTATATGTATGTACTATACATATGCGTTACGAGTATGCTATAATGTATACTTTTATTAAATTTTCCATATGTGTTCTGAACATTTACACACGATAACTAAAGCAAATATTTCTTTATGGCGATGGGCACATGGTAGGCTTCACTATATCATTTGAAAGGCTCTCCGGTTTCTGGCCTTTTATCACTTTTGCATGATTGCATTGCACAATTTATCATATTTTGTAAGAATTTCATTAATATTTGTTTCGTCTGCAGACATAAATACTTGAGCGAACTTAAGAGATCACATCTGTAAGGTGGCATGTTATATGTAAAAGTAACGTGACGCGTAATATTCGCATCTGTTTTGTGTTATTTATATGACATCTATGAGTTACATTTTTAATATGTACATACATACGTATCTAAGAAACAACACTTATTCAATTGAATAATGTAATGAAAATTAACAAATATTTCTTACTTTTGCGGCTTATCTACTCCAGATTTTTTTTCTTTTTTGAAAAGCCATAAAATTATTCAAGCTTCGTCAGTTGCTTCATTTAATAGGCGTGGGTGCTTTTACTTAGACGAATTTCGTTGAAGTGTTAGTTCTAAAAACCGATATAATCAGCGGATTTTTCTTGCTTGTAACACCGCATGCAGATATTCGATTAAATTTTATGCATTCAATTGTAACAGAAAAATAGACAATTTTGCACCCATGTAAAAATCAGGCATTTTCGGAAAGTAGACACAAAAATAAAATACCTGTATTTGCCCTTTTTCTAGATCAAGTCGTTTGCGATTTCTAGGGGGGAAAACCACTCTTAACCACCCCTATGCTGAATCAGTCAAAAGAATACATATTATCTTGTGATTTTTCAACCTTCGTCAGACTTCGCATCGAAAAGCTTAAACTGCCGTGTTAACCCGGACTTAATCCGGATCAGCTGAAGTTAATTCCCGAGTTGATCCGGATCAACGCTGCCATCTGTTTGAATCTGAAGTATGTTCTTAAAAATTCAAAATGCCGGATGGATCAAAAAAATAATTAGATTTGTGTAGAATTTGGCATCCAAAGGTTCTTTGAGTGGCTGATTACAAACCGAAATCAGTTTTCATAAACAAAATTCAAATGGCGGATCGAAAAACAAAACAACGCTTGGATACGAAGTTTTATGATGCCGATTTCGTTTTTACCGAAAATGCAACCTTCTCGTTGCCCTATACGCACAAATACTAAGAAGAGGGCGATGAGAAGGCAACGTTCTTTGTAGAAACGAAATCACCATAAGTTAATAAGTCACAAGGGAGTTTACTATTGTCCCATTCAGCATAGGGATTGTTAAGGGTTGCATTTCCCATAGAAACCATAAATGACATTATCTCGAAAAACCGGAAAAGTTCTGCACTTTGTTTTGGTCTCTACTTTCGGAAAATGCCTAATTTTTTTTTGGGCGAAAAGAAAAGTTCAATTTTGTCGGACGGTAAAATAATAACATTTTGGCGCTTACACTTTTGCTAAGTGTTCGGGAGCTTCTCTTATAATTTCATATGTGCGTCTTTATGTTGCTACGCCAATGGAGGGACCTGTGAGAAGCTGTTTATGAAAGAAATGCACTCGGAGGAATTCCATTGCATGCGAGGGTCTACCGCTGTGAAGGAGTGTAACCTTTTTCTATACTTTTTTTCGAAATAACTTTGACCAGGGATTGAACCCAGGCCCTTCGAAGTAGTAGAACGCTCCTCGGCTAAAACGGCTGACTAGGAGTATTTAACTTTGAATGAAAGTGAGCGGTCATGTGGCGAATTCAATTTGAAAATAATATGTAGGAGAACACGTAGCCTTAAAATATGTAGCACTTACTTATAAACAAAATGTATAGAATTTTATATATCTTGGTTTATAGTTATGTGGCAAAAATTTCTAGGCACCGTATTTCGCATTTAAAATCCGCAAACTAATCATCACTCTGACCTAATCTTATACTTTGGTACTTCACCAGCGTACTTGCTCTTGACAAAATTATCAAATTCCGCTTTATGAATGGCATCAGGGTTGCCGGTTTGGGCTTTTTCTATCAAAATTGGCAGGGTTTTTCTCTCGTTTTTAGGATGGTAAAACCTTGGTAGATTTCTTTGCTCATGAAACATCTCTGGGGGCCATTTCTGGTTCTATGAAACTGTGAAGTGAAAATGAAGAACTCAATGTTAGTGAATATTTAATTTTTCCACTTCATCCTTTCGTTATATCGTTTTAAGTGTCTCGGTCAACTATCGACTCTGTTGTCTGGGTTCCAAGATATAGAAATTTCAAAGACAATGTCAAGCTGATGAATTAACAAATGAAGGAGCCCGTTTGGATGAATCTGATGCAATGGGACTGGGTTGCCCTCTTGGAATAACCCAAAGAAAAATTACTCTGCATTTCCTTTGACTTAATAAAAACAGGTGTATATCAACAGACACGTATGGTATCAAGAGAATGCTCGTCCGATTACAACAGGACGAGACATTTGATCTGCTTCATAGCTCAAGGAAAAAAGTGTTCAGAATTGGTCCGACTATCACGGAGCACAATTGGACTTGGTGACCAAATATGTTAAGCAGACTAGTGATTTCTAAAAAAAAAGTTACGCAGATTCATAGGACGAGCTTAAAATAGATACAACGTAAAAAGCAAGTTTGTATGGAATGGTTTTGATTTTATCGCATTTTGATTTAATTTTTCTACTATTTATTGCGGATTGATGGACAGTTTTTGCTATAAACTCGTAAGATTATTTCACTTGAAATTATATGTATGTACATTAGGGTGGTCCAACAAGCGTAAAGTCTGAATTTTAATGCTCTCAACCCCTCGGCCTGCTCTATATCTAAAAAGAGTATACCCCTATTTTTTGTTTTGAAAGCGCTCAAAGTCTTCCATGTATTTTTACTTATATGGCAAAAAAAAAACAATTTTTCGTAGAAATGGTATACAATTCTTTAAAATCTAAATTTTTTGATCTGAAAACTCAGTTTCTGTTCAGGATAATTTTAGTAGTAATACTCAAATGTAACCAGTTTTTAATACCAACGGTTTTTTATTGGTCCCCTCTTTTGATTTTTCGGTGTTTTTGGTGGACCTATAAATTATAGTTGCTATGAAAAAATGGTTAAATAATCAATTGGTTATTATTAAGAATCTCCTGCAGAGCAATAGAGTCTCCGATCGAAAAATATTGGCTTTTAAAAATTCTTAGAGCGCTTTGAGCGACCTCTAAATATTTTTCGATTTCAAAATAATAAAACTATAGTTTAAAAAACTAAAACCTCGCTATTATAATTGCCATTTGTACTGTCATCAGGTTTGTAACGTGAGAATAGAAATCGCTGCATCTTTCAGGCGCATTGATATTACATAGTTACATCCCGAGCTAATAAAATGGAGGTAAAAATAGAGGTATATTTGTTTCGGTATAGAAGAATCCTAGGGACTGAGAGCATAATAATTCCGACTTTACTTTTTCCCCCACACGCATTTTTGGACCACCCTAATGTACATTGTACATATGTACTTCTGTGAGTATAAAATTTTTCGAGTGCTTACTTAAAGGTCCAAGTGAGAAATCCGGTGAATATCTTTGAAATCTGCAATAACCACGCCCACGAAACACGCAAACGAGATTATCATACATTTTTGGCCAATGGGCGTGGGCCGCCCGCTTATGACCACAAGTGTGTATCTCGGTAACCGATTTATCAATTTCATCTCAACTCGGTGCACTTAACTACCTTGGCACGGAAAAGCCATTCGTTGACAATTATTAAAATCGGACTAAAATTACACCCGTTTCTCGTATAACGGTAAATTTCAGAAATGTGAAAACTCCGGTACGCTGATTACGCTAATCTACTCCAAGTTAATAGTTACAACAATCTTTTAACAATATAAAAGTACTGCTATAGACTTTTGGGAATTGGGCGTGGCAACGCCCATTTTATGACTACCAAACTTGGTTCAATTATTACATTAAGTCCAACTCAGCATATTATCGGAAACGTTTGAAATCGGGGAAACCCCTCTGCTTATCAATCAAAAGAAAATTAGAGAAATTTTAAATGACGATATTGATACCTGCGCCGGGTATATAAAGTTCGGTTTCGCTCGAACTCATACTTCACTACTTGTTGTTGTATAGAATGTGCAACACAAAATTGAACTGGAAGGTTATTGAGTTTGTATGAATCACGAATCTTTAATCAGTTGCAGCATTCAGCCAAAAGTGAGCGCCTCTCTAACGTTTCTCCGTTTTCGATGGCTAAATTACTTTTTGCTTTTGCTCAGCTTTTTTGAATTAAATGTAGGTGGGAATTGAGGGTTTCAGTGCAATTATATACCGTGCACATAATTTCTTAAGGAGGATTTGTAAATGTTTTCGTTTTGTCATTTTTAACAGGAAGAAATTGGTGTTGATACAACATTCATAAAGTTTGGTACTTGGAGCCGAAAAAGTTTTGCAGGAGGGGCATCATAGTTAGGAACTCTTATTTAACCAGCAGAGTACACGAAATTTCTTCAAAATATTTGCGCCTATATTTTTAGAGTTGGTAAACGAAAATACTAACAGATTTTTAAGTTTTTTCGGATTTATGGTCTTCTGGTTAAAACCAGCATACTTATACTCTGAATTTCATCATAATCGAACAGCTTTGATCATTTCGGCCTTTAAGATGCAGAGGGCGTGGCTGTACGTAGGCTTTACCATTTTACAAATTTTTCATTCCTACGTATGTATAGGATAGAGCATTAACGTAGTTTCAGCGAATTTGTAGTACCGTTACTAATTTTGGACGCAGCTCATATGGGGACATCCCACTGTGCGGAGCACTGGCCCTTAGACAAATATGCCTACCCTATAATAGGAATTGGCACAAGTGTCAGCTAGACAATAGACATATGAAGAGCTATCATAAGCGAAATGAGCAGATTTATTACAGAATCAAGATGGTTCGACAAAGTAACATAGGAGCATATGAAAAAATATTTCCACCAGGACTGCATCAAAATGGCGAAATGCATCCTACACAGATACTAGGGAGCACTGCAGCCAACTATCGAAGCTATAGGAAGAGAATTTGCTATTAATGCATTTTAAACTATTAAAATGTTTCAAATTTTGAAACAAGTTATATAATATTTACAATTTATAGAATAATAGAAATATCATGAAATACATTTTTATAGAGCACATCATGCAGAAAGTACAGAGAATCGTACATACTGAGCAACGCGGACTAATTGTTACTCAGCTCGGAACCTTTACTTATTTACGGTGTCAGCCTGGAACTACTTAAATCATCGTATATCTATCGGTGACGAAGGCAACTCTACGCTAGAATTTTTCAAACTCGTGTACAGCCTATTAAAAAGCTTAAAACTTTGAGAAATGTAAAATTTTGACTTACATATTCTTTAACTTTCGTAAAAAATAATAAATATTAAATAATCGAAAAGGGAATATGCAACGAATTCTAAAATGTCTCTTTCCTATTTATATTTTTATCTACAGCTTAAATTTTTCATACTATGCTTTTTTTTTTAAGGGAATTAGTACTATTTTTTATAATTTTACTAAAATTAAGGTAGAATTGCTTCATTAAAAGAATTGCTTCATTCAAAAGCCTTAAAAAATCGTAGTAAGAATGATAGACTACAATATAAAGACAGTTTGACAGCATAAAACATAACCAAAGATCACAGAAAGCAAGGATGCTGGCTATGTTTATAGTCCCTTCTAACGGGTGATTTTTTGGAGGTTAGGATTTTCATGCATTAGTATTTGACAGATCACGTGGGATTTCAGACATGGTGTCAAAGAGAAAGATGCTCAGTATGCTTTGACATTTCATCATGAATAGACTTACTAACGAGCAACGCTTGCAAATCATTGAATTTTATTACCAAAATCAGTGTTCGGTTCGAAATGTGTTTCGCGCGTCCGATTTATGGTCTACATAATCGACCAAGTGAGCAAACAATTAATGCGATTGTGACCAAGTTTCGCACTCAGTTTACTTTATTGGACATTTATTGGACATTGGACGAATGCGTACAGTGCGTACAGAAGAGAATATTGCGTCTGTTTCTGAGAGTGTTGCTGAAGACCGTGAAATGTCGATTCGTCGCCGTTCGCAGCAATTGGGTTTGCGAAACACATTTCGAACCGAACACTGA
>NW_016164556.1:14992-15778 GCF_001687245.7 Rhagoletis zephyria | reverse complement strand
TATTTAAAAATGATATATGAACAAGAGGTACTAAATTTAATAACAGTTAATCTAGTCGCACTTAGAGCATTGATTTCAATATGTTAAGTACGTATTCCCTAGATAGTAGCAACCAAAGTTATTTTCCAAAAAATTTTGATCGGTTGCACCAATTTCGTGCGCTAAAGATAAGCTTTATTTTACCATTTTGTCGCTTATTACTATTTTCTTACGATAATAATAATCAACACAATTACAATTATAATAAGATAGACGAAATAAGACTTTTGGCAGGTTAACCGAGGAATTTTTACCTATTATAATCCTAATTATTGTGCGATCAGAAAAATCACTTACTTCCCATTAAAAGCATCAAAACGGGAAGTACTTAATGAACGTTTCGTAAGCGATCGAAAATGTTTGCTGGGATTTATATTGAAAACGACTTTTAATCGTATATACATACATACGTACTTATGTATGTAAGCGCATATACGATGAGCGTGAACAACTTATTCTCTGCTGCTTTCACGTCAATGAATTTTAAAAAGTGTTGAAGAGTAATTCTGTTACGCCAAACCAATCTGAATTTGCAATGAGTGGCAATGCGTTTTTTGCATTTTTTTTTTACTTATTTACTTCATTGTTTGACTTTTGGTTTTGTGAGTAGATAGTGCTTGTTTTATTTATTTATTTATTTTCGTTGTTTTTGTATCATGCATTGTATTATTTTTTGGTTTCTGCATGTCTTGCATTTTGCGGGAATACGAGTAGTGGGAAATGCTGCAAGGTGTCTACATACGTAAG
>NW_016164556.1:11397-14800 GCF_001687245.7 Rhagoletis zephyria | reverse complement strand
ATACATACGTACTTATGTATGTAAGCGCATATACGATGAGCGTGAACAACTTATTCTCTGCTGCTTTCACGTCAATGAATTTTAAAAAGTGTTGAAGAGTAATTCTGTTACGCCAAACCAATCTGAATTTGCAATGAGTGGCAATGCGTTTTTTGCATTTTTTCACTTATTTACTTCATTGTTTGACTTTTGGTTTTGTGAGTAGATAGTGCTTGTTTTATTTATTTATTTATTTTCGTTGTTTTTGTATCATGCATTGTATTATTTTTTGGTTTCTGCATGTCTTGCATTTTGCGGGAATACGAGTAGTGGGAAATGCTGCAAGGTGTCTACATACGTAAGCCGACAGCATGATATGATAAGAACAGCAGCTATAGATTTCATTTTGGGCAATTTTTTTTGTTTTTGAACTCATACTACATATCTGTATGTATGTGAGTGTATATGAGCAAATCTTACGAGTTGTAGCATTTTTGGCGGAAAATGGTATTAGACCTCTCTAAGAAAATGCATTAACTTCAGTTTTTTATAAAGCACAATATTCCATCACTTAATTGTAATTAAATGAAAACTTAAAGAAGATAAATATACTAAAAAAAATTGTTAAAATAATCACTCACGCTTATATACCCCTAGTTTCGTGTGTATGTAACGTATACGCCGCGTAGCACTACACGCTGTCATCTTACACGTTTTGGCAAAAATAACATTTTCACCGTTTAATTTTCACATGTTGAAGTATCTTTAGTTATTGAAATTACAAAAAAAAAACGTGAGATTTCAAGAATTACAAAAAAGGTTGCGACAAATATTCTGAATGCTGTCATTTTTTTCATTTGGCGGCCTGCTCTTGAAAGTTCACAGATATGTTGTATTTGATGCCAACGTCCATTGCCTCATATATGAAAATTCTTTTTAAAAACTTCCCATGGTTACTAAACAAGGTTCTCCTCTGAATTAAAGTGCAGTACGATAATGGGAATATTTTCGCATTCAATATGTTTTTTCATGTTTCCTCAATTGGGCTGTATGAATAAAGACCAGGAAATTTCTTGTTCTTAAAATTTTATAATTTTCACTGTTGTACATAACAACAGAAAAATTCTAAAAGATATATTTGGAAATCATACACATCACCACAATAGTTTACCGTTGTAAGGAAACTCTTGTCAGGTAAATCCAGGAAGCATCGAAATTGGTTACCTGAGGTACGATTTCCGGACAATACAGCCTATACAGGAAGAATATAGAATCTCTGATTCGGAAATCGCCTTAAACCCAGAAATAATTATATCAGCTAGAACTTTCCTTGCTAAAGCCAGTCCAAGCTCTATAAAGGAAAAATTGTTCGAAAAAAACCTACTACGCGCCCATCAAGGTTACCCTTCTCAGGTTTCCGTATATGTATTAGATTATATCTTGGTGTTGCCAAGATCCCCCCTTCGTCAGTGAAATGAAACTTTTTATTTTTGAATTAATAACAATACTATTTCACCCTTCCGATTTATGATATTTTTATTTCAGACTGATGACAAATTATCTTTTAATGAATATATAAAATTATCGGTTGGTGGATTATGTATTTGAGTATTTGCAAAATACACTAGGCCATTTTGCTTAGTTCCCCACAGTGTTGGGAAATAATCTATAATCTATAAAAAAAACTGTACTTTTTGACTGTAAATTGTATCGACTTTTTAATTTGCTCATATGCATGCATGCATACATAGATTCCCTTCAAGACCAATGCTTTGATGGTATTCACGGAAAAGTTTATGTAGGCACATTTACATATTTTACACTTTTAACGTAAATGTCAAGGCAGATATTTTAAGATACACTTCTTAACAAACAAATTTTTTTAAGTTATTATAAATGGATAAAAGAGACGTCTTCTTTGAATTCAGTACTAAAATTTTACATTTCAAGTGCTTATCAAAACTTTATACATGTTAACTAGATTGGCCATTTATCTTAAAATTATATAATTTTGATTATTTGTTTATACAAATGCAGTTTAAGAAAACCCGTATAAATCCAAGGTTTAATCTTTGCGCAACATTAACAAAATCAACAAACTTTCGTAAAGCTTTTTAATCAGATTTGATATAAATACATATTTTGAGTATGCAGTTTTGTAGCCCGATTAATTCAAATAAAGCGCAAGTTTAAAATACATAGCTGCGACTTATCGTTGATTTTTAATTTTTTTTTTTTTTTTCGTGATGAAGGCGTTTTTTTAATGTTGTTCCAAGATTAAACTTATTTTCATTTAGTGTTTGTTAAGGAATAAACTATATTTTTATAAACAAATAATTCAAATAAAATATAATAAAATAAATAGTCAAATCTAGTCAATATGTGAGTGTCGTAAAGTTATGATATTTAAGAAAATCTCTTTCTTAATTAACTATGACACTGTTTCTATATGAAGCTGATTTCAACATTTTGTTTTAATAAAATTTAGTATCGAAAATATTCTTTCAAAACTTGCCTAGGAATGTGATATAATGGTTCCTTCAAAACCTTTTTTCAAAACTTATAAAGGCAAAAACGAGAATGCGAAGACAAAAAGAGAATAAAAAAATTTCCCGCAGTGAATTTTCAGATTTTTAAAACGGTATAGTAATTTAATTTTTTTAATTTAAATAAAGCATGAATTACCCATGGAATAAACGAATAGATAAAAAATATATAACGGTAAAACTGGCACATACATAAATATATGAAAGAGTGTACTCAGGCGACGCACAGTGTAAGATTTGACCCATCTAGCTGATTTTAATTCTGTAATTCGAAAACTATTGAAGATAGATTAATGAAATTTTGCAAAAGGTACGTTATAAGATAGGCGAAGCTTTTTACAAAAAATTGGTAATTTATAGTTACTGTCACGCCACCCTATTATATAACTGCAATTTTTAAAAATGCAAAAACTGAAATATTTAACTAACTACAAAGGCTAAAATGCCCAAAATTTATATTTAGAATTTCCTTATAACAAGGAAATATAAACTGACAGAAATGGACTTAAAAATAAATATATTTTTTTTTTTAATTATGGGCGTGGAAAATATCGATAAAAAAGTCAAGTTGGGTCAACATAATTCCGTTATAAGTTCAATATTTCGTGCTCTATTTGCCAAAATGGGATACCATTGGAAATGTAATGAATCGCGCTTTCTTTATTCAAAGCAAAAATACAAGAATTTGTCTCGGCCGAGATAAAATGCAAATGAATTACTCGAAGAAAATCAAATTCCCAGTAGGCCAGAAAAAAGAAAATTTAATCAAAACCTGCACTTTCCAGCAGCTAAAATTGTGTTGTTTAAAGTCTAAGAGGAGTGGCAAATAAACTGAGATACAAACTTTATCGAATAGTGGCGGATAAAGAGTTTTCGGC
>NW_016164556.1:0-11380 GCF_001687245.7 Rhagoletis zephyria | reverse complement strand
CCGAGATAAAATGCAAATGAATTACTCGAAGAAAATGAAATTCCCAGTAGGCCAGAAAAAAGAAAATTTAATCAAAACCTGCACTTTCCAGCAGCTAAAATTGTGTTGTTTAAAGTCTAAGAGGAATGGCAAATAAACTAAGACACAAACTTTATCGAATAGTGGCGGATAACGAGTTTTCGGGTCTAATAAAAATAATAATTTGCTAAAATTAAGTCTAAGTCAACATCGTTTTACTTTAACATGAAATACTCAGTCCTAGTTTACTAAATTCCCAAAAATGTATATTCATTAAAAATATCATACCTAAAAAAATAAGACCAAAATGATATTTTCGCAATTGTTGCATAAATCACATAAAACCGACAAATTAAACATTGAGATTCAGTTTTAAATATACAAGTTTAAATATTATTGCGCTCAGTAATTTTCCAAATCAAACCCCATTCCGCCATACACTTTGATTTACATTTTTTAGTTGTTATTGTTTCGTCTTTATCAAGCATTTCTAAAAACATTCTTGACGTTGTTTTGAAATTCGGCGACATAAAATAATGTAATTAATCTTTTCTAGAATGTGGAAATGATACACTGTGCGACGCCTCTAGCCATTGTGTGTCACAAATTTAAGTCATCGATGGAAATTTTTTTTTCATCGCCCCCCAAAGCCAAATCCTGGCTACGCCACTGCCTGTGCCCATCAATCTTACCATTTTAAAGCTGTCGCATGACAGCTACTGTACTGGCGTTTCCAAGATAAACGTATTAGAGAAAATCTAACTAGCACCTAAACTAGCTACCCAAGTCACGATATTGCGTGGTATTGCCAGTCCAGGCATTACGAGAGATAAGCCTTATTAAGAGAATCTGTTCAGAGCCACAACTGATTATGTCTGATTAATTTTTTATGCTATAGCTTGTCCAGATTCCAATGGAAAAATTTTGGTTGGAAAAATTGTTTAGAAAATCTATTAAGCTCCGGAATACATTATATGTAGAAGGAATTTCCACGCCAGAACCTGTTTAGGCACTGCCTAGGATACCTCAGTTACGGAAATCTAGACAGGATATAGAGCAAATCCGGGTTTTGTCTAGAGAATTTCCAGCCAGGTTTATTCTCCAACACATTAACGACCTGCTTGAAACCTCCTCTTGCATCTAACTGTCCAAAGAGGTTCCTCCCAATTTTTATAGAGCTGTTAGTATTGTTCAACGTCAGTTTTCACAATATTTTTGTAGGTATATCAAATACGGACATCGCGGCGAAAAATCAGATCCCCTAATGGATATTTTTCAAGGTCTAAAGTCACATTCATGACGCCTAATCAATGCATTGACAGCTGGCTTCACCCTCTCGTGTAAAACACCTAATAAGAATTTATAACCGACGCTAAGCAAGCAAATCTCGTGGTAGTTGCTGCATATGGGATCACCATTCTTTTGGATTAGAAATAACATACAGTATTATACATAGAAACTCTGGCATGCATCATTTTAACTTCTTGCTGCTGTATTTGAATAGCTTAGCTTGCAAACCGTCAGCTCTAGCAGCTCTATCTACTTATTCCGTCGTCCTCTACAGAAAAACGGATTCCGTAAAAGAAAGTATTCCTTGCTTAATTCAAGTATGTCCCTGGCATCGGAAAATTAATCCTGCTTCCCTCTTCTCAGCTTCGCATATCGATCCCATATACCTAGCTCGCACCAGTGACCTAACCATCTTGAATTAGTGCGTTCTGTAGTCCAAAAATTTATCAGTTTGTAATCGTATTTTCCAACCTTCACAGAAACATTTACTCGTATAAATGGAAATTGTCTGTGTAAATCCTTGAAGTTAGTAAGACGAGCTAAAATCCCCAATTGATACAAAGAATCAAGTAGACGGAGATTGACAGGTCAAAAGTAGTTATGGTCAAGCCGCCAAGGAGCTCACACTTTGTTACATACACAAACACTCTAGCAGACCACATCATAGTATAAAAGAACAGAATAAATGCAGGAAAAGATCCAAAGAAAATCTCACGAATACTAAATTGTGATGTTTTATCACTTGAAGTGCTTGCTTGTTTGTATGTTTGCGGTTGACTGGCATTGACTTGCGACGACAGTTTTACAAAGCCAACAAAGTAGTTGATGGCATCACAAGTACAGAATTAATTGTTTTCTTGTGTTTGCAAAATGTAGGTACAGTTCAGTGCAAATAATACAAAAATCCATATGTACATAAGAGTATATACAAACAAGTGGGGATCCAAAGCAAAGCAATGTAGGTGCTGCATACAAAACGCCTACATGAATGAGCGCCGAGGCACAACCATTGCATGAGAGTCCGATAGCAAGCAACAACTAAACATGCTCACTACAAAAAAAAAAATTAAGCAATGTTTAACACGTACATGCATATATTTATGTATGTAGATATGTTGTATCGTACTCGTAAATATGTTACGGGCCAAACCCGATCTTAAGACAAACTAGTTTTTCCTAGACTTAACTAGTTCTAACTTGATCCGACAAAAAATACTGCGTCGCCGGAACTAGTCTAGCCTAGGCAAAACTAGTTTATCCTAAGATCGGGTTTGGCCGGTAACATATCGAGCCCTAACCGCCAAAAGGGCGTAAGCCACAAAAAGTAAATTTTTCAATAGGCAACTACTGTGGATACTAGCGTAAAGGTCAATGATAAAGCTACGTTTGATGTTACGTATATAATACTGATGGTTTTATTTGCCCATCTTTAATAAGCCAGGCGATTTTGTGACTTAAGCCCTTTTTTCCGTCACAAAAAAGGCTTACAGTACACAATTGCGGCGGTTAAGGCAAAAGATGGATAAAAAAAAAACATTATTTTGCATTAACAACAACCATTTTGATGCGTTTAACTCATTTATTTTATTCTTGTTATTAAGAAAACAACTCTTCAAAATAAACAGATACGTTATCCCTCTGTACTGCTGGCACAAACAAATTTAAACAGAGTAGTACAATTAAACACTTAAGCCAAAATTACTTTCGCTATAACTATGTAACTGTACTTCGTAGGACTTTGAAATTTTTGGTGGTAAGTAATCGATTTCTGTCAAAAACCGAAAATCGTACATATTGTCGCTTACGCCCTTTTGGCGGTTAGGGCTCGAAAACATATAAATATGTATGCTTATAAAATTATGCACATACACTGTACGCAAATATGGAAAAAATAAGACAGCAGCTCATGGTGGCCTAAAGAGTGAAATAATTCCTTAGTATATGATACGAAAGTATGTGAAGAGTAGCAAAATATGGCATGCAAAAAGTTTTCATAATAAAAGTTGGAAATATGCCACCGAGTTACTGCGAAAAATTGCATGGTAATAGCTAAGCATAGGTGTTGACATTCGTTTCACCCTATGTGCATGCGTGTTGACTCTTTCATAAATTTGTTGATAGACGTAGATAATTAGATAAATTTAAATCCTATCTGAGCAAATAACTACTATATAAAATACATGTTAAGCTTTCGAGCTTTTCCTAGCTATTGAACGGATATTTATAGTATCTACTGGTAAGGGATATTGAATTCCATTGGATCTTCGGAGAGAGGGGAGATGGGAGTAGAATTTAATACCGCTTCGTTCGTAACTAAATGAGTGGTGAATTCTTCAAACGTGAATTTATATGCTCCAGCCGTTCGTTTGAGATGTAGCTTGAAGCTTTTGATGGCGGATTCCCTTAATCCGCCCATGTGAGGGCTGCTAGGGGGGATAAATCTCCAATCATGGCCTTGGACTGTAGATCAATAAGTCGCTGGTTCATATCGGCTGGAAGGACCAGTGGTCTGGGTTCGGCTCCTCTGGGGTTGCTAAAATCCTTACTTGGATTGACGGAGATATGCGGCGATTGGAGGCTAGCGAAGATCGTGGCGGGTGTGGATGCACTTTTATAGCGTCGATGGGAGAACATTGGAATCGGATATTTGCGACGCCGCTCGTTGAGGGAAGTTTATGCTTAAAAATTATCCAATGCCCGATTTTGGAAAAAAACCTTTCCCTTTTTAAATGCCCATAATTTTTTAAAACAATTTTATAATATAAAATCGAATAACTTTTCAAAATTTTATTTCCACAAAACTTTAAAATTGTTAATATAAAAATATTGATTTCTAAAAGCCACGTTCCTATCTATTTTGTTGAAATTTTTTTCTAAAAAAAAATATAACTCAATCTGCAACTTTTAAGCCTCGTCTGATAATGGAAAAACAAACTAATCTATTTTTTCGAATTTTTACATGAATGAGAAACTTAGAATTTTTGTCTAACTCAATGCCAAGAACTCC
This sequence comes from Rhagoletis zephyria, assembly GCF_001687245.7. NCBI lineage: Eukaryota > Metazoa > Arthropoda > Insecta > Diptera > Tephritidae > Rhagoletis > Rhagoletis zephyria. The sequence continues at coordinate 7,065 of NW_016164556.1, read as the reverse complement.
GACTGCATCAAATCAAAAATAAACCACTCCATTACAGAGAAAGAAATGTTCTTCGTCATTGCAGTGAAAGTACTACGCAGTGACTTATCACTTCCGCGTAATCGATTGTTAAATAAAATGATTTCTTTTGTATGAAATATGAGCAGAAATAATGTTAATCATACGCCATGTTTGCCAAATTGCGAAAATAAGTTTCAAAGAAAACGTGAAAATTTTCACTGTTCCACCCTCTGGTGAAAGTTTTAGAAATAATATAAGTGCAGATTTGAGTACGTCCTACGAAAAAATAGCTTACTGTATGTTTTTATATAAAATTTAAGCACTTATTTATTACACTACAACAAAATACTAAGAAACCAATTTTCGCAATTTAGCAAACTCCAAATTAATTTTAGACCCTTGGTTTCTCCGGGAAATTTTTTGTTTATAATTACACGTAGAATCCTTCTGTGTTATACGCGTACAGCCAAAAACATCGCCCATACAAATTGGCCTGCCCTAATGTATGTACATATCAATGGCTGAGTGGAAGATCGACCTACCTCGGCAGCCAGTACGAAAACACCCTATCGCAGAAAAATTTTTATGAACGCCCTACTTCAGAATTTCATCAAAGAACGCCTTATCTCAGAATTTTGTTCAAAAGCGCCCTATCTCAAACGAAAACACATGGAAAATGTGCTGAGATAGTCCTCTTTTGAATCGGGAGCTGAGATAGAGCGTTTTTTGAACCGAGTTCTGAAATAGGGCGTTTTTCAATCAAATTCTAAAATAGGGCGTTCTTCAGCCAAATTCTGAAATAGGGAGTTATTGAAATTTTTTTATAATTGTTTTGTAATGAATGTTTAAAAAGACGGATTCGGACTTTCGCTTTAACTAGCTACATATGTACATATATACATATCCGATTTAGCGCCCGGATGGCGTAGAATTCCTCATATCGTCGTTAAAACTTTTAACTTAAAAATACAAAATTGCATATCAAAAAAATGCAAAACCTCGTAAGTAAGTCCGCCAAAATTGTATAAGGAAGAATAAAACAAATGTTAGTTATGAGATTTTTTCGTTATGGAGCAACCTAGGGGGTGAGAGCATGAAAATTCCGACTTTGCTTTATAGCGTGCATTTTTGGACCACACTTATGCACACATTCATATATATTCTATATATAACTACATATGCATACTTTCAACATACTACTTATATGAGCGCTTTATATATGTATATGCAGCTATGAAACATCAATATAAAACATGGTAACTACACAAATACTATAAAAGTGAAAACTGCCATGACCAGGACTTTTAGTTCATTAAAAAATAAAGTCCTGTCATGGCGAGTGAGTGGCCCGCGCAAATCCATTAAAATGTTTTCATTTTGTTCCTCTTCTTTACAAAAAGCACTTAAAACTTTAATTTAGTTGTGCGCGCGATTGTTTGTGGATGAAAAGTATTAGCGGGCGTGGTACATTGCATAGCTGTGAGTGTACTTACATATACATATGAACAGAGATACTCATATACCGCATGCATTCGACTAGATATTAGTAGTTACTGCAACAGCCGTACAGTGTGAGTAAAGTTTTAATTGCTGTAACACATCGTCGACATTACGTAATATTGTTTGCGAGTAGTTGTATAGTTACTAATTTTTTATGTTGGCAAATAAATCATTTTTAAACAACATAATGCGCGCTCTCGCAGCCATTGAGAACCAGCATACCAGCGTACATTCATACAAAACGGGCATACATATGTATGTAGGCACATCTGAGAAAATATGAGTGCTGTTGGCTGGCAATTTTTCACTTTGCAGTACATCGTACATAGAGTGCTGCGAACAATTTAAAAACAATTATAACTGTAAAGTGCTGTGACGTACATATGTTGTCATCATTTTGAGGCTTTTCATACTAATTTGTTTACTTGTTCGCACATATTTACTTTTCAACATACCTATCTAGATACATACGTATTTAGGCCAAAAAAAACAGACATACCTACGTACTATATATAGGCGTATCTACTCGTATATGTATTTATTTTTGTGTGTATAACTTTTTGAAATGTAGGTGTTCCTGCAGCAGCAATCCGATAGAGTCAAGTAAAAGTTAGTTCTGCACTACACATTTCGTAGCACTCTCCGAACTATGTAGTTCCTGCACAGCCCTTGCAGAATCAGCGAGATGTTACATTGAGTTGGGATATAGAACAAGAATCTGTAGTGTCCGTTTTGAGCTAGTCTGGCGATAATTCTGAACAAGTACGAGTTGCTTCAGCATTTCCTATGTCTGGTAGGTATTTTCGAATACAACAAGAATTGAAATATGAAATTTGAAATTTACCCCCAAAATCTTGATTTACTGTTAATATACTGTTATATATGCGAATAAAGAAACCTTACGAGATCTGTCTGTATTTACCCAGCAAACAGTTTTTAAGTAGGATACGTCTTACGTTTCAATATGGTGGCTATGCTCAAATGTTGTAGTTGTAATTTTTAGAGCTTAACGAAAACTCTCATTGCACGAGAACAAATGAAGCGATTTCAAAGAAAAGTCTGGCGTTTAAAAGATAAAATTAAAAACCTTTCGACATATTCATTTTTGTAAGTGACCAAATTGGTGCCTTTCTATAGCTTTCATTTTCGGGATATTGGTTTTATATTTATATAAAAGAGCATTTAAAGGCAAAAAATTGTTGAGAATAATTTTTTATTTCCAAAATGCTCGAAAACCGCTGAAATGATTTACGTTTTGTTTTCTTTAATCAAAAATTTAGGTATTTTCCTTTCGTTTGGAAACAGGCGGTATGGGTTGATATCTTCCAAGTATGTTTATTTTACTCAAATCACTTCCATACAAAATCACTTCGGCATCATTTTGCAAACATGTGCTCGCGCTGGAAGTAAGAGAAAGAGACAAAAAGCATGCGTGCGAAGGTATTTCGGGTTTTGAGTAACAGATGGCACATTATTTATAACCTAATCGCAGCGTATTATGTAAACACATACATACATGTATATGATATGTTGATTGCAGTTAAAAAAGAGTTGCCACCTGACAAAAAAATTAAATTTAAATTGTTGCTAATTGTTAATTAAATTGTTAATTAATTACTAAATTGTTCATCAATTGTTTATTAATGTTTAATTGTTAACTTAATTTAAATTAAATTAATTAAATTTAATTAACAATTAAACATTAATTAACAATTAAACAATTTAATAACAGGTTAAGACGAAGGCGCTGGACTGATCCTTTTTTTACTTTTTCGCCTTTTTGCAATTTTGGTGAGGCAAATTGAATAGCGAAAAACCTTTATTCTTTTTTTTAGCACTGTGTTATCTCTATTCGTAATTTATTTCAATTAAGTAATGTGCCAAAAAACGAAATAATGTAATTCCAAAATGAAAATCTTTTACATAGTTATATTTTTAAATAACTCAGTGTGTGTCGCTTGAATAAAAAATTTCTTTGTTTATTTGTCTATTGGCCGACAACAAAAAAGTATTAGCTTTAGCAGAGTGAGTTTGTAGAACAATGACAACAACTGCATCTATACATATATTCATATGTATGTATAAACGAAATTACACATTGAATACTCTACACATGTACATAAGTCTCTCAGGCTTGGCAGTCACAGAAAAATGTATCACTTTTTGCAGTTATTTCATTGGCAAACATGTAAATTACATTCATAATTCCAACTTTGTTAATTTGCGGATTTTTTCCATAAGAATTGTTGTATTTAATTTCAAACAAATGTTAAAATAGGCATTTGCATAGTAGTTTATATTTCATTTATTTAAAACCAGCTTGCTCGAGAATAGTGGAAATTAATTCATAAAATCACTTTTATATAGTTATTTAATTGATTTCAGAAATTATGATAATTAAAACATCAATATTCGAATTATTTATGTACTATTTACGAGAACGCAAACATGCAAATACTTTTATTAGGGTGGCTCTTATAAAGCACTTTGCAGTGTTTTTGATGTTATCCTAAAAACTAAAATTTTGATATAATTTAATTAGTTTTAGCTTAAGCCTCAAAACAATAACGGGTGAGCATGCCTCTGGTAATTTCTGCACTATTGAATAAAATGAATTATGTAGAAAATGTTTATCCCGCTTTGGCTCTCAAAGTACTGAACTGATTTTTATCATTCTTCTTTTTAATAAAGCATTTGTGAAAAACCAAAGGATGGCATACTTATTTTATTACACTTGGAAGAAGAAAAGAAAAAGGCGTCGGCTGAGTACATTCCTAAGGCCCAATTAGATTTTGATACGCTTTCTCTGAAACACTTGATCTTACCTACTTTAATGATTCGGTGGGTTCGTCAAAAGATTTGGATTTCCGCATGAACTTTTTAAGTTAGTAATGGCGAATTTGGAAATATCTCCAAAATTTTAAAATCGTGCCAATGCTGGGCACTCGCAAAGATGGTGTAGGACTATTTCTTTACTTCCCTCAGATACAGATTACAGATATGGCACCGAAGGTTGTACGGAAGGCCCATTTTAGCTGCATGTTCACCAATGGGCCAATGTCCCGTTCACTACTAATTTGGCTATATCTTTCCTCGACCGCTTGAGAAGTTTCCGTTGACTTTGGCTTGTCATATGTTTCTTGCAGTTTTGCAGGTTTGAAGGTTGTTCTAACGCGTATCATCCATACGTGTGAATTGCAGATGCAGTTTCCTTTTGGTGTTTCCGAGTGGACAATTCACAGTCTCTGCATCGGATTCATCAAAAGATAATCCAGCCTCAGCCAATTCGTCAGCCCTGTTCCTATGACCGGGAACCCAGATGAGAGTGATGCATATTAACTCGGCCGTCGAGCTTAACGCACACTTGCAATCTCTGAATGTTTTGACTTTTGTTACCGGTGAGGCAAGTGCCAGAATTGATGCTTGGCTATTTGAGATAATGTATGCTCTTCGTACTCATACGCAGTTCCTCTCTATTGATTTTCATGCCCTTTGGATGCCCAGTACTTTCGCTTGAAAGATGCTAGCTCAAATTCGCATAAAGCTGAAAATTGTTGTGAGTGTTGCGGACAATATTATGAAAGAAATGTAAAAAGTCCCCATCGATCGCAAGCCTGCAAAAAAATATTCAAAGTCAAAAATCACATAGATTGGTTTTTCGCATATTTCGGGCAAATGGTACGGTTTATCATAAAAAAGACGAAAGTGTATATCATAATATTGTCTGTAAAAACTGTTATAACATTTTTCTTCCTAATTACCATTTGTGAGATATAGCGATTCAAAATTGTAATAAAAGTATTTAGTTAAACAGGGCTAAAATAAGTCGTAGAGTAGGCCTATCGGGGAAAACACGTTAAAAAATACCCCAAAAGTATGACCCCACAAGTACAGTGGAAATTTTGCAAGTTATCGAGAAAACCATTTTTTGAATCGCTATATCTCAGAATTGGTAATTCTTCAGAAGAAAAATGTTATAACAGTTTTTATAGATAATTGCATAATCTACACTTTTTTCACCTATTTTTGTGATAAACCTCACCATTTTGCTAAAAAAGCATAAAATAAATTTATGTGACCTTTGACCTTGAATCAATTTTTTTTTGCAGACGTGAGATCGATGGTGACTTTTCATATTTCATTTGGTATTTACAACACTCGTACCAATTTTCAACGTTTTGCGAATTATTGTAACGTTGAATGTCTAACTTGACTGGGCTATAAAGTAATGGGTAGCACAGAAAAAGATCTAAATCGAAAACTAAGAGCCGCCCTTATGTACATCTGTACACAAGTATATTGTCACCTGAAATGCAAAATGACATAACAAACATCGTCATTAAATTGCAAAAAGTCTAACTTATAAAAAATTAAAAATTCACTTTTTGATTGTTATGATGGATTTCATCGAATTACAACTCGCCACATCGGTATATGAAAAAAAAAGTTATTAGTCACGACCTCTTACATTTCAGTGACGATGTTGTTACGTTATTTTGCCTTATTAATTCAGTTGTCATAAGCAATAACGGCCTAAGTCGACTTAAGAAAGAATTGAGTTTTATATGCTATTGTATTCTGCAACTACTATTCCATGTGTTATTGAAATCCCTATCTCGCCAGCTAGGCTATTTAAAAACGAACATATTTTGGTATCCCCATAAGTTTAAAATTACAATCCAAATGTTTAAAACTTGTTTTCTCAATTTCAGGTCTTTCGACTTAAGCGGGTTATTGCTTATGACCACAAAAATATACCCAGCTCTATTGTAGATAAATATTATAGCACTCGTGTACGGTAAATTATTGCAATACATGTGGGAATCTAATACGAGTATTAAAAGCTTTAAAATTAATTGTTTAAACCACTTTTTGGGCGGCCACATTTTGCGTTTTAATTGCTTTGTATTGATTCAATGCTTTTCGCTGTATTTCATGTAGCTTTTCATCTGTTTTATAGAAGTGTATGCATATGCGGGTACATGTGTATGTGCTGAGCTATAAATTTTTGAACTTTAGTTCAAATTACAAAAACTTAATGAGTTTTAATCGATTAATATTTATAATGACAAAATTAATTATAAATAACGAACTAAAGTGGATATAAAGTTTAAAGGCGAAATTGCAGAAAAAATGCGGGGCTGAAAAGTGCATTGAGTTTTTTAGTTAACAAATTCTACGAAAATATTTTTAAAGGGCGGGGCACAGTGTGGCGGAGTCCCTATAAGATGACACAAATATGTTACACTTATTTAATAGACATGAAAATATCCATATAGGGCTTTGTCGTGGTGCAGATTAAGAATATGAACTTAAGGTGGTCAATTTCGAAGAGGGTTGCTACCTGTTTGAATATCCTGTTGAAATCTATTAATTAACAATTCAAATGAAATATGTATTTGAATATTCGTGTCCAAGAGAGATGTTTAAATAAGCTTTATGTCGAAGAAAAAAATATCAGGAGGAGTGCCACCTGTTTACAAATTCTAAAGGAATATAATTAACGAGTTGATGAATTTTTTTTATTATGTATTAAAAATATTTAAAATTTTAAGACAAACCTTA
>NW_016164555.1:0-31041 GCF_001687245.7 Rhagoletis zephyria | reverse complement strand
GTCGTCGTTTTGTCTTTTGCGCCGATTGACTCTTTGGTGCATACATTTTTTTTTTTTTTTTTATAGAAATGGGGGAAAAAATCGAAAATCAATCGAGACCATTCGTTGCGATTAGCTGACATTGTGAAGTGGTAGTAAGTTCAGGTTGTTGGCCAGTTTGTTAAATCATAGGAAAAATTATAAAACAAAGCTTTAGCCAATTAAAACGTAATAAATGTAATTTTTTAAGCGCTGCCTCGAATAAATATACATATATATGTAGTTGGTTAATAAATCCATTTTATATATTTAGTATGCACTTATATGTTGTGTTGTTGTAAATATATATTTATATTGCATGTACTCACTGTTTGCTTCCAAAGAAGCCGGGATGTGGTGATGAATAGGCCAGCGCTAGGAGGGCACTGAAGATCACCTGGAAGAAGAAGAAAATCTTATTACATTTTGTACACAGATTTGGATTTTAAGGTTATTTGATTAGGCATTATCTCCAAGAAGGCTCGTAAGAGGTTGCCACCTATTCGAAATTAGTTACAAATTAATTAAAGTATCATAATATGGGTATCAAATGGAAGGTATTTTTTGAATATCCCTAAATCAAAAATATGTTTAATAGGGTTGCCACCTATTTTTAATCGCAAATTTATTTAATTTTTTGTTTAGAAAAAAAGTTAAATTTTACTATTCATGCGTACCAAGAGAAGGTTCTTAAACAATGCTTTCCCTAAATACAAAATGTTATCTCTTAGGATAATAGTCTAGGGTTGCCACTTATTTACGATTCTACAAAATTTATCTAAACCATCGCAGTATGGATATCAAATGAAAGGTATTGTTGAGAACTTTGGTCCGAAAATATTTTCGATCAGGGTTGCCACGCTTCTAATAATTAAAAATTTTTATTTTGTTAATTTCAATCAGCATTTTTTGTGTACACAGTACATATACACTCAAAATATGTACTATTCAATCCAGCGTATTTCAGAATAGGGTTGCCACCTAAATTTTAGAGTAAGAAATTTACTTAATAGATATCTAAATCCAATTTTTTTTCCAAAATATTTTTTAAAGCTATCTAAATAACCAAAAATGGTTGATATCCAAACCTTGAAAATTTTAAAAAGTATATGCACTCCGCGCAAAGCTCGGTCCACCTGCTACTAAAATGTTAAATATGTAAAAATTGAAAAGTTGAATTATCAGTTTAGTCAGATAATAATTCAGCTTTCAATATCTGTGGTCAAAAGCTAGAAGTGCTTAAGTCGACTTAAGAAACAATTGAATATTTAAAAAATTATAAATGGACATATTTTCGTTTCCTTATAAGGCTACCATTGCAATAAAAATGTTTAAAACGTTTTTTCTCTCGAATTCAGGTTTTTCACTTAAGCGCTTATTGTTTTTTACCACAGATATCCTACCAGACTTTGCGCGACGATAAGCTCATGCCCATACATGGCAACAGATAGTGTCCCCCCTCCTACGCCGTAGAAAGTTTCTGTGTCGATAAAGAGAGTTTTCTTTCACTGCCAATAGGACCCAGACCCCGGAGAACTCAAGCATTATTGGCCAGACCGAGAATGTTCAACTTATTAAGTTACACCTTAGGTTTGATCGCCTTAATCACAGCTTAACTTGATCAAGACTGTAATGTTCCGGTTTCAATATTTCCGCTTGATATAGAAGTTTGCTAATCTTACTGTAGCGAATTTTTCTGCCTGGGAGATATTAGACAAATGTGTTCGCATAATTTCTGGGTATCTTAGTCTCGGCTTGATTTCATCATCTTACTGACCGGTTCGGTCAAAGGAATTGGCGTCCAATGTATAACCTCCCCTCCCCTCAAAGGTAATAACCATGGGCAACGCCATTTGTCTACTGACTGGGTTCGGAAACTATTGGAAGAGGGCCCAAATGTTTATAGAGAATTCATCTTACGTGACGAGATAGAGTTTTGAATGAATAGTTATCTTTATCAGCCTATTTCTTGTATTGGGGCGATTTTCGTGTACACGAGGTCAACCACATATAAATGCATCCACAAAAAGCTAGATTGATTTCTGAGTCACAAGAAATATTTTTCATTATTTTTGTTTCTAGGAAATGTACTTTGCGGTTGCTGCAAATTTTCTTGAAGAATTAAATGTACGAGTACTTTTTTCTTAAGAGCTGCATACTTTTTTAAGAAATTTTGATAGAAGAAAATATCTTTTACATTTCTTGTTCGTCATTTTATTGGATTTTTAGTTTTTCTTGTGAGCTACAGACAGGCCTTTTTAGTTTAGGGTCGCAAGGAAGGGTTAACCAGAGCTGTCAACTTACTCATACTCGCGATGCAGAAAGAGGTGTATATCCGTCCGGGTATTCGTATACGGATGAAATCCGTTTAGTATCCATTCTCTTTTCTAATCCGGATATCCGGACATCCGGTTAGTATTCTATTATTCGGATTTTTTAATCAGATATTCGATTAGAACTTTCAGACCCAGGGAGAATTTTGGATCGATAGATATAAATCAAATTTTAATTATTAAATGATGTTTTTTTTTAATTATCTTAAAAATATGTATCATCCTTCTATTTATTGTTATGGTTTTGAAGGTACATACTACTTTTAGGCTTATTTTTTAGCATAAAAATCCAAGCTCTACACATAACGATTACTGTCCTTGCAGTTATATTTAGAAATGGAGGAAACTAAATCCAAAATAACAATCCGTCATGAGTGAAAAAATAAATATCACAAAGTAAAGATTGTATGTATGTATATAATATGGAGAATATAAATCTTCAAAAACAAAGATATTCATGAGCAGGAAAAAATAAAAGAACGGTTGTTTTCGGTCCCTGATAGTTCTGGTGTTATTGTCTGTGTTCGTGTCTTATGTTAAATTTTACATATTTAATTCGATGAAAAATAATTCGTATAGATAATAATAAAGATAACACCGAAGAGTTGATAAAATAAAACTTAAAATAGAAGAGGACTACAGTATCTGCGTTCGTAGGACCGCGAGGATCTGTATGGATCCTTAGATTGGTCAGGCTCTTGCATTATGCTTTTGCTTGCTGGATAGTTAACCAACTTCAGTGCCGTCTTTGCTTTGAGTACGAGCAGTGGCGGATTTGAATATTTGTCACCCCTAGGCAATTCAGAATTTGCCGCCTTATATTATTTACTATACTTTTATTACAATTTAAGATGATAAAGTGGAAAAGTTGAACCAGCGGTATAATCGTGAAAGTATTGAACATTCAAAAGATTTGCCAACGTACAAAATATATGGGATACTATGTGACTGATTATGCACAACGAAAACCGCAATACTTATTGTGTTCAACCAGAAATCAAACCAGAATTTCCAGGATTCAATAATATTCTCGAATCACCTGTGTGCGCTCGTTTTTGGCAGTGTGGTCGAGTTCTGGTAACCACCCAGATGATTGTCATTTTCAGAGAACAGTTTCAACTGTTTCTTCACACTGTGCGCAGGCGCGGCGTCAGTGTCATTACGCGCGAATTTGAAAAGTTATGCAAGTAATGACGATTGATATGTATAATAAAAATTGTTGTAAAATGTACAAATACAAGTCCTACTTTCCGTGCAGCTAACTTGAAAAAAAAACTTTTTTCAACTCAAATTTTGCCGCCCTAGGCACCTGCCTATGTTGCCTTTACGGTAAATCCGCCACTGAGTACGAGGCATACATAGGATCAACGTATTTTAATTCGTCTACAATCGATTTCTTAAGAAAAAGGAAATCGTCTATAAAGATAATTTTAGCAAGTTGGGGGGCTATCAGAGTTAGAAAATTCATCAAAAGATCTTCCAGGTCGCAGTGTCCCTACAACCCGCTACACACAAATGCTTAACTAACTAACACCTCACCAAAGTTTTCTGAGATTTTGGATAGAGTTTGTAGCTGAATAGAGTGCTGAATGCTAGATGTGGAGTTCTAGCTTAAGTACAGTTTCAGTTTTTTTTTAGAATTCTTCCTTAGAGTTTTCCATTGTTTTACAGTTTATGAGAAAATTCGTCCCCATCAAATGCAAAAGGCCCTAATGACACTTTTTTTAAATACATTTTATCTTATTATTGGTGACGATATTATTTTTGAAAAAATAACAATTACTGCGAAAAAATTGCAATTTATCTATGACCAATAAGGGATTCGACATACATAGTACATTTATAGTATTTATCATAAACTTTTTTCCATCTTTTTATAAAAAATATGTAATTTCCACATTAAAGCAACATTTTGCTCTTAAGAGAAACTTTTAAATGGATTAATGGTATAAAAATCCGCATTTTCCTTTAAATTTTGTCATCTTCTTCAGTAAATTGTTCCAATTTCCAACACTTCACTTCTCATAAAAATCCCAGTTGCTTCTGGGTAAGCGATTAACCTATTTCTTCACTTCAAAGTTGAGCCAATCCACTTTCGTCATATACAGCATACTAGGTATATATGTATGTATATCTATACACAAATGTTTTCATTTCTCTNTAAAATTTACGGCTTCTCTAATTCCTTGCCACAGGCCACTTTATGTATGTAAACAAACAAACCACTATGTTGTAATGCATACACTGCGAATTTTATAAGTGCACTTACTAAAACTTTGAGGGCGGTCATATTGGGGCTGCGATAAGCGACAAAAGCGTTTTGGTTGTAAAGTTATAAGATCCAGTAACCTGTAACCGGCGTTGTAAAGTGTACAGCGACTAAAATGAACTGATAACCGAGCAGTGGGGCTGTGATGTTTTTATATGTTGCGCGCATGCGCACCGCTGTCCAAAAAAACATACCGATCCACAAACGTACAAATATATCTATCTGCTCGTGCATGTGTATGTGCTGTATAAAACTGCCGCAAATGCAGAGCCAGAGGTAACAACAGTGGTGGCTATTATTATTAGTGACTGCAATTCTTCAATTTTTTTCTCTTTTTTTCCCCCAGCCGACTTTATTTTGTTCGTTGTGGTAATGTACATATGTATGTATGTATGTTGGTAGCAGCTGCTGTCAGCGCTTAGCTTGTTGGTCTCTACTAAATACATGGCTCAATTTCAAAGTTGAGCAAAAATTTTCAATTCAGAGCAAGCAGACCTCCCATCAATGCAGCAATAAAATAACAGCAACTATCACAAAAACGCTAATTTAAAATAATACAACGAAGACGAAGCAGAAGCAGAAGCCGAAACAGGAGTAGTGTCGCATAAAAATTGGAGACCTGTCTGCGCAATTGCAGCTGAAGAGACAATTGTTACTCGATTTTATTTTTTTTTTATATTTAGATCTCATTATCTTTTCATTTTGCACTGACTGCCAAAACATTCGTACTTATTTATGTGTGTATGCGTATACACTTTTGCGTGCTATGTATGCATTCGACGCTGCTCATGCGCACGTGATATCTGCGATGTGCAATGCTCACTACCAGCGCTGCCGCGCTGCCTGTTAACAAAAATGTTCATCAACTGTTAGCCCCGTTCAACTGGCAGCTGCTGTTAATCTTGGCTTGCTGGCGCCACTGGGCGGAAACATGGCAGATGACTCAATTGTAGTTAATTTTTTATTGTTGCCAAATTTGCCTAACAAAGGTTAACCTTGAGGTGAACCTGCTATAGACTGAATTAACACATACACACATAAATACACTTATACATTCACAAATGTATGTTTGTAATTATTATAAACGACTGTAAAAGCAAGTGAATTCAACAAAGTTTCCATTTGAAAACAAATTTTCATTGTTTTCTCATCTTCGCTGTTGCTTTTCTGTTCATTTGTTATTTCCTGTTTTTTTTTTTTGGTTTAGTCAAAGCTTTCTTTGCTTTGGGCAGCGTTGACCCACACATTGTTGTTGCGCTGCTTGCTATTATTACATTTTTTTTTTTTTTAATCATGTTGTAAACATAATTTTTATATCCAGCAGCTATATTTGTTATTGCCGCATCAGCACACATTTCGCTATTTGGAAATTAATTTATGTCTTCAGCTGAACTTTGGCTATTGTGATCTACAATGCAATATAAACAGACAAGATACATTTTACACTTACATACATATGTATGTATGTACATATCCCAACAAGCAAAATAAACTTAAAGAAAGTTTTTTTTAAGTTTTCAATTATAAACATTAAGCTTACAAAACGTTGATTTTTTGTTTGTAAAACGCTTGAAAGTAAGCGTAATATAATCGAAAAGGAACATTGGTTATAAGCGTAGAAATATAAATTTGTAATAAATGTTCAAAAGAAAGCATTTTATAAGCGTAAACGTGTAAACTTATAATAAAGGTTCAAAAAAAGTTGTTTATAAGCGTATGAATATAAACTTACTAAAAATTTTCAAAAGAGAGCTTTTCATAAACATTTTTATAACCCTTTATTTAAAGATATTTCTTTAAAAACTCATACATAGATTGCTTAACATCTAGAAACTAAAAGAAATGCGAATTTTCGGCGGACTCATCTACAGTCGCGAAAATATAAATAGGGAATAGACATTTTAGCATACAAATTCACGATAACACACAAAAATTAAGCATAAAAAAGTTAATTATTACATCTTGTTGCGTGCTTTCAATTACATGCGGTTATTGGAAAATTGGAAAAACGACATCGATGCAGCTATATATTCCGCTTCATCGCCGCCATTCTCATTGATGAACTTTTCTGAAAAAATATTAATACATTTTTAATTGAATGTTAAACTAAGAAAGGATAAGGAGAACTCATCATTTGAAGACTCGAATGCTCCACCGATTAGCGCAGCGGGTCCTGGATTGGATTTTTTTTTCCCCATCGGTTTTATTTAATTTTTTCTTTTAATAATATATTTTAAAAAACGTAAACACGTCACTTACGATTGAAAAAATGTTATATTTACTACTTCATGTCGTTGGCATTTGCATTTCATTTATAAGTTTAAGTTATTTATAAACATTCGCTCTCAAAACTTATTAAAGGTTTAGTTGAAAAAACTTTTAGTAAGCTTAATATTAAAAATGCTTATCTAACGCTTATTATAGCAAACTTACTTTAAGTTATTTTTAAAAACATTTACTGAAATGCTTGTTGGGATATGTCGAGTATACATTGCGTATACGTAATCGACATTTGTAACAAAAAAAAGTGTCAACGCTACGCCCAAAAAATGTTGGTCCACTCGTATTGAAATTTGACTACCACACACACACACACACGCGCAATAGCAATGATCAGAGGAAGTTATATCTGTGGTCATAAGCAATAACCGCGTAAGTAGAAAAAGTTGAATTCAAGAAAAAACGTGCTAAACATTTGGATTGTAATGTTAACCTTATGCGGAAACCAAAATATTTTCGTCTATAACTTTTTAAATAGTCTAGCTGGCGAGATGGCGATTTCACACTTACACATGAAATAGTAGTTGCAGAATACGGTCGCATATATAACTCAATTCTTTCTTAAGTCCACTTAGGTGGTTATTGATAGATACATATATATTTGTAGGTACCTATGTTGAAACACATAAAATACTTGGCTTAATGAACGCGGAATTGCAATTTTTTTTATAGGCTCGTTTATAATTGGCCGCAAAAAAACAGCATTGCTAAATTGATGACTATTTGATTGTATTGAGGTAATCAGATATGTTGTATAGAAGTGCAATAAAAGCTCTATGAAAGTATACTTAAATCAATAGCATCAGATCAAGGGCTGCCAATATTGGCTCTTAGCAACAATGTTGCGCAAGCATAGCGGCAACAAATGAGTCTTAACAATTTCGTAACGTCCTTTCTAAGATCATGTTGATGGCTCATGTAGATGCTGAATGTAGTTACAAAAATCCTTAGAAATCCTAATATGGACACACTTTCCAGGCTGCACTGCTAAGATTGGTACTCAAATAGCAACTCAAATCCATGAACATCGAACGAACGAACATGCTAAAAACAAGGGAGATCAGTATGGAGTTGGGAGTCATGACAGTATCCCTGAAACAAGGGGTTGTCCTCAAGGCGGTGTACTCTCTGCACTGTTGTGGACTATGGCTATAGACTAACTAATTTTCCTACCGAATGGCCATGGCATTGAAACGAAACGCTTTGCAGGCGATCTGGTGCTCTTCGTAACAGGTCTGCGTGACGAAACGACTTCAAACTTCATGCAACAAAACTACTCTGACTGAATTTACTCTGGGTGCCCTAGAAAAGGTTTTAAATATTAAGCGTCCCTGGCATGGCGGACTAAAGCTACACAAAGAACTTCACATTTCTAATAAGTGAATCAAAAACCGGAAATATTACAGCTCGCATGTAGGTCCTAGTGAAATTCATAAATGACCTCAAAATATACATGAGGGACTCAATGTTTTTAAAACTAGTAATTTCTTAGAATTGAAGGTAACTATTGCGGCCGAGCATCCTGGAGTGCAAAAAAAACCCTTATACCAAACCCGAAAAATAGGTTTAGTACGCTAATGTATCAAAACTTGAAGTTGGTAAACTTTTTAAACATCGGTACCAATGGAAAGCTACACCACTATTTTCCAAGTAGAGATTAATGTAATAGAGATTTGTACTACAAAATGCTTCAGAAGAAGTTTCCGCTTCAGCTCTGGTTTTTACTCAGTTGCGAATACCGAGCGTGAACTGTGCATAATACATATTTTAAGTAAATGACCATTAGGGCGGCTCAATTTGTATGGGAGATTTTTTCGACTATGCGCCTATGGCATAGAGAGAAGTGTAATTCTAAGCAAATTTGCCGAAAGAACCATGGGTCCTAAATCAATTAGGAGTTTGCTAACTTTCGAAAATAAGTTTCTTAGCATTTTGCTGTAGTGTCGTAAAAAGGTGCCAGGATTTACATAAAAACATGCTATAAGGGGTTTTTTAGTATAATGAATCTATTTCTGCATTTATCTTTTCCTTAAAACTTCAACCAGAGGGCACTGCAGTGAAAGTTTTCACATTTTCTTCGAAACCTTTTTTCGCAATTTCCAAATTGATTCTAGGCCCATATTTTCTTCAGCAGATTTACTTAGAATTCCAAGTAGAATCCTCCTACGCTATACGCGCATAGTCATACAAAAAAATGAACCCGCCCTAATGAACATCCTAATAGTTTTCGATTTTTTGCCTAAATAACTTTGTCGATGTTGCTTGTGTCGCTTCATATTTTTATCGTATGACAATTTGTTGCAACAGCAATATTTTGTAAATCACTTAAGTTCATAGTCACTTAAGGTTCAACGTGCTCGAAAATGTTATTTATTTGTTAAGTTAACAGAAAAGTGTACCTATTGAAAATGTTGGCCATCATGTAAATTGACGACATTTAACAGTTGGTTTATGTCCTCTAATCAAATCATTAATCTTGACATAAATAAAATTGTTTGTATTTTGTTTTTTTTTTTGTCCCACGTCAATGGACACAGTGGCTAATATGAAATGAATACTGCAATAATGTATGTATGCACACATCTGCTTCATTGTTAAAAAAAAAAATAAAATAAAAACCAATGTCAAATACTGTAACAAACATTGCAGTGGAGAAGAAGATATGAAAGACATAACCCCAAATGCGTACATACATACATACTCGTATAACCAAATGTGAGCGAATTAAGTCATTTATTACGTTAAACGGCAATTTTTTTGTCTACCAAAATTGCGGCGATTACTTAATCAATTCAATGAGAAATGAAAACAATAAAAAAAACCGTATGCAATACTCAATAGATACTCTGCATAGAAGGCGAAAAGAAACGAAACGAAAAATCCCCGCAATTGTTGCAATTGAAATGTTTCGCACGCATGTCAACGCTGGTTAGCAAGTAGAGCAAATGTGCCCATAGGCTAAATATATACACATAAATATGTACACAAGTATGCTATATTTATTCAAAAACATCCATGCAATATAAAAAATAGCTAAGTACTCATTCGGCCTGTGGCTGCCCTAAGCCGCCGCGTGGAGTGTTGACAGTTCACTGCGGGAGCGGACTTTATCGGTGATGTTGAGCCTGATTAAGCTGTCAACGTGCAAGAAAATCTATTAGTTAAGTTACAATTATGAACCACTTATGCATACGTACATACGTATGTATGTATGTAAGCATTTATATTGCAACATGTTAAAGTTGAAGTTGGTTGAGTAATATTACACGCCGATAGAACTGATAGCCGGCTTAAGGAATTTCGTAAACTAATCAAGATAATTATTAACTTAGCAATTTTATCTTAATTTGTAAGTGGTTGCCTTTTTATCGCCGATTAATTTTTTTCTCATTTTTTTTGAATATTTTTACTAATTGTTTTGTGCATATTTTACGGCATTTACAAAACATTTAATTGCTCTAACCGTGATAGCAAATCTCGGCCGCATGCAAAATGTGAAACACGAAAAAAATCTAAATTGCCACCACCAAAAATATGCTAACCAAAAATTTTGTGTTGCAACATTTATGAAAATTGGCTTCTAAATGCTACCGCATACGCGGCTAGTCACTTACGACAATTTGTTGCAGCCGTAATTACAGTTGGCCTGTCAACACAACATACATACATAAATAAATGCTGCTAGACTAGCCATGCAACAAGTTTTATTTAAAAAACAAACAAACAAAAAATATGATGTAGGAGACCACCATTTAGCAACCGCATTAGTATGAGTACCTACTTAAATTTACGACATTGCGGCAAATTTAATTTCTATTGCTAATCACAATATTTACACAGTTAAACACCCAAATATTCTTACGTATTTACATACTATACATACAATTATGCACACAAAATTTTTTTTAAGACCAATAAACTTTACGTACCAATTACTTTGTTAAAAAACTAACAAAAACGACACTTTTACGCTGTTACTAACATTGAAGCGACCGTTAAGTCTTTAGTCGTATTTTGTGCATAAACCATAAGTCACGTAGAGTATAGTGTACCGTATCACCTTACAAGTAATAAAAAAAAAAACAAAAACGAGAAAAGTTCTTTGTCGAATCTAGGGGTTGTCTTTTTACATTTTTCGGTGACACCTACATACGTTTGGCAATACATTTTTTTAAATAGTTTTACTGGAATAATCGTAACACTTCCTCAGCAAAAGTTCAGTTATTTTTGGTGAACTTTAATTTGCTGACATTAAGGTGATACGTTGGGCTGATAGAACAGGGTACCTGAGGTCAATGAACTTTGGAAGTAAGCAAAAATTAATCCTAAGATGCCGGCGATATGACGAAAAAATGTTAAAAGACTCCAACATTCGGCAAAAAAATAAAATTTCGAAATTGCCTTGCAAAAATACTTCAGATTCTAAGGTGTACGGCCAACATTTTTCTAGTACGGTCTAACGTAACGTATTAACGGGAATTTGAAAAAGGATAAAGTTATGCAAATGTACATTAGGCTGGTTCACCACACAACTAACACAGGACAGAGAACAATCGCTATTTTGATTTTATTTTTCTGGTATCAAGATCTATATATATTTTGACTATTTTAGCTTTTTGATAATTTTTAATATAATATTTTATCTTACATTCTTATATCCTCGATCATATTTCATCGTTATTTAGTGATTTTTATTTTTTCCAAAATTTGTATTGGTTATAATTGAGATACACGTTTGATTCTTTGTGATCGTGGAAAATAAATATGAGAAATATTTAAAGAAGTATACTAAAGAATAACCAAGAGCATTATCTCGATTCCACAAATTTTCGATAATATACTCAATTAGACTTAATGAAATATTTGAAGCGAGTTTGATAGAAATCGATAAACCGCTTACTAAGATAAACTTAAGTAGTCATAAGTGGGCGGTGCCATGCCCATTATCCAAAAATCAATAATAAATAATGAAGTAAATTAGCGTCCCTGATTATTGAAGTATTGGAGTGATAGCATTTCTGAAATTTACCGTTACATGAAAAGTGCGCGTAATTTTAGTCCGATTTCAAAAATTTTAAACATATTTCTTTTTTGTACCAACATATTTCTTTTTTGTAAAGAATTTGGTAAAAATTGGCAAATCAAATACCGAGATGCACGTGTTTCCATTTACCAAAAAATGTTGTGTTTATTTTATTAGTACTTTTAAGAAACAGGATTTAAAGGTTCGTAAATAAACCTGCGCCACAAAATAGCTGCTTAATCGGTGAAGGCGACAAATACCTGCGTGCGAAACTTGACAATATTTTAAATTCGTTCCGATTGCTGCCCCCTCAGTTTATTGGACTTTCAGTTATATTTATTATCTTTACTTGAAGAATATAGTACAATAGCAAGATCGCTCTTTAAACACCGCTTACTAGTCGAACCAGATTTTTCAGGTTTCTCCAAATCTTTTTTACAAAGAATTCCTAGCTCTCATTTTTTGACTCATGGTCCTAGTTCCTCTGTGACTTCCTCAAAGAGTTTTAATAGCTCTGGCAAAATTGGGTCGATGACGTTGTTGTCAATGTAAAGACTCAACGCATATTTTATCTGTGTGGAACGACTTGCATAACATTCGCATTCGCAATAATCAAAGCGAAATTTGGGTTTTACTCCGATTTTACCACTGATTACTCCTGAGTCGAGTTCTGGTAGTCTGAATATTGATTCTAATTCAGCTTGAACCTATTTTCAAATGGTTATGCTGAAGAGTGCTATGTAGATGAGCAACTCTGCTTTTTCTTATAACTTCAAACATATAATTCACTAAAAAAGGGGTTAATTTAATCGAAACACCAATTTTAGTCAAATTAAAATCGAATCAGCTGACAGGTGATTACCCTGGCAATGTATACTGAATATCGGTCGGCACAATGCGCAGATGGTTTGTTGCATGTGCATACCTACGAATAAGTGCTTGCGTATGAAGTAATCGCTATTATAC
Source organism: Rhagoletis zephyria (assembly GCF_001687245.7). Taxonomy (NCBI): domain Eukaryota; kingdom Metazoa; phylum Arthropoda; class Insecta; order Diptera; family Tephritidae; genus Rhagoletis; species Rhagoletis zephyria. Next base: position 18,152 of record NW_016164555.1, on the reverse strand, counting down.
GGTTGTGCAACAGTGAGAGGAAAGTTATTGCAAGTTGCGGTCACTTAGTTGCTTCTGATGGCGCTGATATGAAAAAAAATATGCGTATATTTTCATACATACAAAAAATTAATTTAATTGACAACACTGCTACTTTAGTAGCTTAAACTGGCACATGTATATGTATTAGGGTGGTCCTTAAAAATATCAACATATAATTTTGTGTGTTTCTATTTGCAAAATAAATACATTCCCGAAAAATTTAAACACAATTTTAGGGGTTGCTACCAGGGTTAGAAAAAATTTTAATTAAAATAAAATCGCAAAAATTGTTAAAGTCAAAATGCTTGCGATCTTCAAAACAAAAATTTTACAATCCTGGTGCAACTCTAAAGATTAACTAAAATTTTGAAATTGTCCTGGATGTCTTTATTTTTTACGTAGAACAAAATAACGAGGTGCCCCATGATGTTGATATTTTGAGGACCACTCTAATATACATATATGCATATGTGCATACATGCATTACATAGGTAGGATATTTGTATACAGAAGAATATATGCCTGTATTTTAATGCAGATTAAGTTTTTTATTTATTTATTTATTTATTATTGCTGTGTGCATCACAACAAAGAGTGCTTGCTTGGCATGACAGCAACTGGTGGAAACATAAAAATGTTGTTGGTCGGTGGCTATGACCTTTAGGCTTGTATGCACTATGCACGTACATATGTACTTATGAATGTATTATGCATTTTTGTTTAAAATATATGAACACTTCAATGTATATAGCTTAGAGTGCTTATGCCAGCATTACTAAGTATAATAAGTGTGGTTAAGCTTTTTTTCTGGGTATTTTTATTTTATGTAGATACATCATTAACCTTGAAAGTGAAGTTTTATGCAACATTTATTCCGGTTTTTATTGCTAATACTACACACATGCATATATGCACTAACAAATAAAGTATAAAGATAAAAACAAGCTACTATTTAGTGATCTGTACATATATAAATATGTACGTTTTCGATAGCGCCATAACCGGCGCTTAAAAATATAGGTCAGTCGGCGCACACCAGAAAGCGAAAGGCACTGGTGGATACGCAAATGTGGGGCATATTGATTTCGATTTGGCGGCTGTAGTTGCAAATATGCGAATCTGAAAATAAGATGAAACGCGATAACAGTGAAAGAGGTACTAAATAAGTAGCATAGCAGCTGAAAGAGTTTTCAGCAAATTATTGGCATTACGCTTTCTGCAAAGGCGGTGTGAAATTGGGCAATAAAAATATTGGAATGTAATGCTGTGTAGTTTTCCAACTAAGTGTGTATATTTTCGTTTATTTTTCACAAATTTTGTAAGTATTACTCAACATAGTGCGACATGCAACAAGCTGCTACTGGTAGTTTGTTGCTTTAGTATACGCCTTAATTTATGCCCAACGCATTGAAAGAGAGGTGTTATGTAAAGTCATTCGTAACAACCAAGAATATCATTTTTGAAGTGAAACTTCTTTAGCGGCAGTTGGCAGTAAATTGGCAAATTCAACGGAAATTGCGCACGGAAATGGTGCAACGGAAATGGTTGGGACGGAAACAAGTGCTTCTTCAATGTATATTATTAATTTAATAAAAACTTGCTAATAAAAGATTAAAGAATAACACTTGGAAAAAGACCAACACAAGAATGAAAGTAAAGGTGAGTTCGTACATAGACAAAGAAAAGGATAAAGGCAAAGGTAAAACTAAAAACAAAAACAAAGATGCGTAAAGATAAAGTCAAAAATGAAGACCAAGGTAAATATAAACACTTTACTTATAGGTGAAAAGGTGAAGGGGCATATGTAGATGAAGAAAATGATAAACAGAAAATTTAAATATAAAGAAAAAGATGAAGATGAGGATGAGGATACCGTTAAAAATAAAGATGAAGGTAGAGGAAGAAAGATTACAATAAAGGAAATTATAGAGAAAAGGATATACATATGTAGATGTAGGCACAGAGACTCAATCTGGGAACTACTTTGGGATTTTAGATATTTTCGGGATTCTTGGCACTTATCGATATAATAATCGATATTTTTATCGTTTTTGTTATCGATTATTTATCGATTTTGCTATAGATATTTTCGTCGATTTTTTTAATCGATATTTTTATCGACTTTCTAATCGACTTTTGCTATTGATTTTGTTACCGATATTTTTATAGATCTTGTTATCGATATTTTTATCGATTTTCTAATCGATTTTGCTACCAATATTATTGTCGAGTTTGTTATCGCTATATATCGATTTTGTTATCGATTATTTATCGATTTTGTTATCGATTATGCATCGATTTTGTTATCAAAAGTTTGTTAGCAAACATTTCTGGGAAAAATGCGTAGCATATTCAAATTCCAAAGTTGTGAAAATGCAAAACATTTCTTGTAGAAAATAAAACGCTAACTATGTACATGTACCACAGTGAGAGAACCGCTACAATCTATTTAAACTCGCCTATACTTCAAATTCTTAAAAGTCCGCTCAGCCCAACCTCCATTAAATCCATGCACCGGGTTTAAAATGAATTCGCAGCTTTAATTTCTTTATTTATTTGTTAACAATTTAAGCAACTTTTATAAGCAAGTGTCGCCTGCATTTGTGTGCCGTCAAGCGTAGCAAACCAGTGTTGCACGTTGCACATACGATACTTTGACGAGATGTGCAAAATGAAGCTAAAGTGAAAAAAAATATATTCATAAATAAATACACACTCATTTACGTATGTTTATATGTACATACATACATACATGTGCATACATAAACATAATCATTATAAGCAAAAAACAAGCTTGAAAGAATATCAGAAAAAGAGCAAAAACAAAATTGGCAACTTAAGCAACTCTAAATTGCGTCAACTTTGATTTAATTTAATTTTATTTTATTTTGCAGCCGATTTCATTTTTATTAAATTTTATTACGTCAATTAACTTCACTACGGGCACTATTTTTAATTGAACATTGTGCTTTAATTAGCTGTTTGCCCTAGCCACATACCACTACATGCGTAGATATGTATGTATCTGTAGGTAGATGAGCTACAAATGAGGTCAAAGACACTTTGGGGGGGAAACGGCGAATTAAGCGATTACCGTTGATTTTGAATTTGTTAACTTCTTCGAGGGCAACGTTCGCTGCAGTCGAGCGTTTCAGTGAGCGTTTAACACCAAATTTTAACACATTCAAATATGTACATGAGTATGTGTCGCATATGTTGCAAGCGACGCATGCGCACGAATGCATTGAATTTATTTTGAATTTTTTTTCCTTTGAAATTCATGCAAAAATTCGTGGCCACAAAATTTTCCATTGCATTTTATTTGTACATATATTGTATTGTATTTGAAAAATCGTTTAAAGCAAAAAAATCAGTTCATAAAATATTGTGGCATAAACACCGACATTTCGCAAATAGCCCACATTTCTAAGTAAAACCGCCGATACCGAATGATGTAATCACTTTAACGGTCAACTGATATGCGGCGGCGAATGCCGCAGACAAACGATATATAAGAAATAGCTTAAAATTCCCAATTACATAGCCAGCTGATGCTTTCGCATGCGCACGCGCACCGCTGTTACTTACTCCACATGCAGTCTTCGTGGGTCGGTCTTCAAGTGTGGCACTGTGCCGCGTTCCACTTCACATTGACTGTGTGCGCTAAGACAACCAACACCTGGCGCTTGATGCTTAAATTTTGATGGAACTGGTTAGCGTCCAACTTTGATTGAGCTGCGCTGCACTTAACTTGGTGCCAGGATGCTGGCTTGCACTTCCTGCAAAGTGAGTTTGGCGAAATTTCGATTGTAACTCAAAAAATAGCTGCCAGTGGGAGTGGGGCAGTGCGACCGTTGATTGCATGCTGGTGCACTACTTTTATTGGTTACAGGGTTGCATGGCAGCTTACACGCGTAGTGTATATTATGCAGCTAATAGTTTTAACACCGAATATTTTTTGAACGTAATGGCTTTTATGTAACACAGATGTTGCGTGCAAATAAATGCTTAATATATATAGTTTCAATTTTGGGCATTGAGTTTTAATAGTTGTAGCAAGCATATGTATGTATGTATGTAAGTGCGTGCAAGTGCCAATTGGGGCGTTGGCATAATTTGTTTTCAATTGCCCCTTAACAGCTTAAAAGGCTTACATTTACATACGTAAGTGGCATATAGTTGGTGGGGAAAATAAAAAATGAAAAGTTTTTCAGCATTTTTTTTTGAATTAGGTGCTTTTTGGATTGAAATACATATATTTTCTATGGCCAGCCATTAACAACTTGTGGCATTCACCGGATCTCTATAGACGCAGAGGGCTTGAGTTTGGTTCCGCGAGAACGCGTTTTCTTACCCTTTACCTTACCGGTTTGTTACTTCATCACAGAGGGTGTCCAATATTTATGTCAATACTAATAAAAGCGTATATTGTCCTAACATTTTGTCAGTACTGTTATGATCTTTAAAATGAAGATCATAATTTAAAATAAAGATCATAATTTAAGAGTTAAAAATTGATGTCGATTTTTCCGATAAATATTTATCACAATGATCATAATTTAACCGTTAAATCTCGATTTCTATATTTACGATCAAATTTAACTGTTATTTTATTATTTTTATTTTTTCGATGAATTTTTGATCGTTATTTTTGATTTTTATTTTTGTTAGATCATACTACAACCGTTAATTAAGCGCAGTATATATTTTAACGGTAAATAAAGAAAAAAATTATATATGTATACATATGTAAATGCAAAATAACGATTATGTTTTTCAAAAAAAAAAATGAAAATCACAAAATACCGATTAAATTTGACCGAAAAAATAAAAATCAAAAAATGGTCTAATAATAAAAATGACGATACTTAACGTTTATTTTTAGCCCCTGGTTTATACGTATTTCCCCAAATTCTCCGAAATGTTTAAAACTAGGTTATTACTTACATACTTATAAACTCCGAGTAGTGCTGATAAACATATATTTTATTTTATTACGATAAATATTATTAGACAAAAATTTCTTACAGTGCTGCTAAGGGGTGTGCCTGGTATTTAAGCACAATTTTATTGGTACTAATTACATTTTAAATGTTTTAAGTGAGCATTGCTTTCTTGTTTTTTGATTTAAATTGTTTTATTAATTTTGTTTGCCCGTTGTAAGTGTGAACGTAATTACTTACTGCGAGCAACGTTAACTTTTCGCTATCTTTATGAAGTAAACGCAAACTTTGTGTAAATGGAATAAATAGTGAAGCATATACATACATATGTGAGTACGACACTACTAATTGTGTGAAGTATTAAGACACTAAGCTTTGTATCTTGTGTTGATTAAACGCCAAATAGTTGGGCGTATTTTTCGAAAATGATTTATTGGAACATTTTTATTGATATAATCATTAATAAATAGTTTAGAAGAAAAAAAACCCACTTAAATTGCGTGCAAAATTTATTGTCACGGATGCTTAAGCCATAACAGCTGTTTAAATGTAAACTACCATAAATCAATTTAGAATTTCAATGGCAATCGAATTTTTATGAGGAACAAATTGAATAATTGTCGTAATGATTTCGAAGCGGTTGGTTATACATAACTGAGCTTTACTTACATAGTTTTTTTAGAGAAAAAAATTTGCGCTAGTTTAAGTACTCATATAAACGGAAATTTGCTAATTTTTTACAATAATTTTTATTGTTTGGGAAATATGCATTAAAAGTCTTAGGTGAAAATCCGGATTTCAACAAGCCATAGTCAACGGGTGGTCTTGTAACTGAAACCGACAAAGATGTGATCAAAAACAGAGTTGAGCTTTAATAGAACTGTTAAAAAAGTAAACAATGTCACCAGCCATTGCGATCGTCATCAGTGTTGCCACTCACATATTTTTTCCCCTACCAAAAAACGTACCACGACTGTTTTGAGAGTACCAAAAAAATTTTTCTTGCAGTAATAAAAGAGAAATCGTTTTTTATATTTATTGTTTTTCAATAAAGTAACAAAAAGTTTTAAACATAAATAAATATGACTGCATTAAAAAATATTTTTTTTTCATTTAGAGAATTTTTCACAATGTCAATATACAATAATTTTTATTTTATTTTTTGCACTGCTAATGAAACCAAGGCTAGCGGTGGGGCTAGCAAGTCGATGAAAGTAGGAGAGGCTTTCGACTTCTTGGCCGTCTGCTATTGGTTTTTAGGCGAGCAGCTTTGAAGTTTGCTTTGCTTCGAGGCGCGGGGTTGTTCCTTTGCTTCATCGTTTGCCCTCGACTTCTTGACGTTTTTTGTAGCATTACTGTTCCATCTCCTTAGCTTTGTTAGATTATATATCATATCTGATCAAAACTCGTATACTGCGCCTCTACGCGCCGGTGAAGTATTTAAACTTATTCCAGGCTTCTTTTATCCCTTCGTCAAAAGTGTTTTCTGAATTACATATGTGTGCTGTGGACGCAGAAGCAGTACTTGAACCTAATGAGTTAATCCTTAGTTGGGTGTTGAGTCTCTCCACAAAAATTTTCACAGGTCTGGTCTGGTCTGAAATCGTGGTGTGTTTAATTTGTGTAAAAATTTCAGTAACCCACGTTTTTTTCTGTTTTCAAATGACATTAAATTTCTGCATTTACCACTGTGTATACGTATAAACGTTTAGTATTTACATACTTATGTATGGTCGGAATTCATTCACCTGGTCAGTTGATAATATCAGCGGCGCATGCGTACTTTCTGCCACGAGATTTGAACATTAAGACAGATAAAACGCGCAGAAGAGCCAGTCGTGCATACATACTCGTTCATACATATATTTTCGCGTGTAATACAAATAGAAGAAATTTGCCGATTTCCGCCCTAATAGGTATTTGTAGCCATTGCATGCTTGATACAAATTTGTACTTATACATATATACATGCATATGTTTTTAGACTATTGTTTCCTGTAAAGCATACTCGTATGTATGTACTTAGCTGTTAAGTAAGCTCTCTAATTGCAAATCGTAATTTAGTTTGAATTAAAAAAAAAAGAAAAAACTTAGTGTAGTGACAGTATTTTCGTGAATGAGCGATATACATATACATATGTATGTATGTATGTATGTATATATGTATTTTTGCAATGCTACTTTTCAAATTGCTAATTAATTTTCATAAGCAAATATGTAACCAAACCAGCAATTTGCAAAAATTAGTTAAAATCAACAAAGAAAATGTGGCGTGAAAACCAAGCATACGCTTCCTAGTCGCTATTGAAGAAATGTGCATACATAAGTGATTACATAAATATGTATTTTTAATGGTGTGTATGGTGAAGAAAATATATATATTTGCATTAAAAGCTTGGAAACTTGTCGAAAATTCCATTAAAAGTGTCATTACATACATATAGTGCTTATCACATTTATACGCCACCCAAATATTGACACATTTTGAGCACTATTTTCTTATTATTTTATTTTAATTTTTTTCATCAGAATATACATAGATAATTTTCCGTATAAATCAAATTTTTTAAATTTGTGTAATATCTAAGAAAAAATCAATATTTAAGAAAAACCCATAGCACAACGTTTTCTTTTCTACAAAAAAAAAAAATGAAGCGGGCAATGAGAAGGTAACATTTTTCGCCATAAGAGTACCCTTTACGAATACTCGTGGCATCAATTACGAATAGTAAACAAGAATTTGGTAAAGTGGCTAACCTCCTTTGCCCAATGAAAATATCAACTCGATTGGCATTTTTAGCTGCCAACGATTATTTTTTATCCCCGCACATAAAATTAAGAAATCACTTTATCAAAGTTTTTCAGTAGCCGAAAAAGTGGTTGAAATGCACAAAACCTTCGTTTTGAAGGGACCTCATTCGGAGAGCCAAAAAAATCTGCGACGAATGTTTTGAGGATTTAACTGTGAGTACTGATATACCCAGAACAAATTTTTCCAGAACAGCGTATTTTAATAACCTCTGAAGATATGTATACGTTTTTACTTAGTTCTTCCTGGCTGTAATTTGTGAGGCTGGAGCTAAAAAAAATTCTAAAGTTGTGAATTTAACAGAAACAGAAAAGGTCCTGATCAAGGCTCAGTACAGCTTGCCAAAAAACACCAAATTTTTTAGACAAACATTCAAACAATTTTTCCTTGATTGAAAGTCCAAAATTATGTTGAGCTAAGTGCAAAAAATGTAGGTATTCAAAAAACTTCGTCAAATGCTGCGTCATCGTTTTGTTTGTGTAGTGGCGGCAGCACAATCACGTTTTCACTGATAACTGCCGGTTATAGTGCGCATGCGCAATGTAAACAAACTAGCCAAACTAAATCAAACTAAACTTAAGCATGCTACACCAAGCCATGATAAATGGCGCCGCCTGAACTCTTGCCCAAAAGCTCTGACAATTGATTTTTATTTGGTACAAAATACTCGCGTGGATTACGAGTGCCATTTTTTTGGGCAAACTTTTAGGTTTTTTTGTTTGTTAATTTAAATACATATGTATGTACATACCTACACATATGTATGTATTTAGTTACGTATTCGCGCAAATCGTGCTGCCAGCGGCACCAATACTGCCCACGACGTTTTCATATAAATTTGTTCAGTTTGCATACACGAGTATTTGTTCAAATAGTAACACAAAATCTATGCAATTCGATGTGTAATCGCATGCAGATCAGTTAGTCAAACATGTTTAATCGCGTGCAAAAAAAAAAACAAAACTAATTGAATATTACTTGTAAATAAACAAAAAGCCATTAGAAATGTCGAGCGGGAATTCAACTTAATTTATACCAGGAAATTTTGAAATTCACACGCCACTTCGATATTTTTTTATTTGCTGTATTTTCTTTTTTTTTTTGCAAAATTTCTCTTCTACCAAATTCTTTGATACAAGTTCAGCATTTGCAATGAGGTCTTAAATAATATCGAAATATTTGAGCAATTGAAATGCAGCTGTTACATTGCGATAACTCAAAGAGAATTGGTCGTTCAACATAAGTTATGGGCAATGACTTTTGTGGAGATGGACAATCGTTAGTTTGAAAAAATATTACAGTTACAAAAATTTGAATGGAAGTGGTGAGCGATTGGGTACTTTAGTGAAGAAAAGTGGTCTTGCCGTTTGCAGATAAAGAGACAGAGATAAAGATAAAGGTAAAACTAAAGATTGCAGTATGTTAAGTCAGAATTATATTGCTCAGCTCAACTCACTTTACCTCAACTCATATTAACTGCCCTCAACTCAATTNTCTTGGGTACTTTAGTGAAGCAAAGTGGTTTGGCCGTTTGCAGATAAAGAGACAGAGATAAAGATAAAGGTAAAACTAAAGATTGCGCTATTTTATGTCAGAATTATATTGCTCAGCTCAACTCACTTTACCTCAACTCATATTAACTGCCCTCAACTCAATTCACCTTAAATCAACTCACTTTATCTCAGCCAATCTATTATTATTTATTATCACAATTTTTCTAGTTTTTTAAGAGCCTCGGAGAGGTTTTCTAACTTAGAACGTCGTCTCCTCCTGCTTTGGAACGAAAACGTGACTAAAATTTTTATATATTTTTGAAGGTCTTTGGCAGGACTTGGAATTGACTCGGCACAGTTTGTCTATAAATTTCGGTAATTTGATACATATTGATAATGCGATCAATTTCAAAGGTACTAAAATCCGATAACTCAACAAAATTAGATAACACGACTAATTTCGGTAAATATCGATAACTGTACATTTCTAGGGTTCGTTAAATTTTGATAACTTAAAAGTGTATATTTCTCGATATAAATCGATAACTGCATAAACTTTGGATACTTGTATAAATTTTGATAGCTCGGTAACACGATAAAATTCGATAAGCAGTGATAACTCGATGAACTTATATAACCATGTTATTTCGATAATTTGATATTTTTTAAAAGATTCATAAACATCGTTTCGATAAATTTCAGTAAATCAACCAAATATCGACAACTCGATAAGTTGAAAGAACTCGATGCACTCGCCACGATAACTCTGGATACCTCTATAAATTTCGATAACTCGGTTATCTTTGATCGCTCATATTTTTCGAAAGCTATCGACAAATTTCGATAACTCCTTACGCTCTGATAATACGATAAAATTAGATAAGCAATGATAATGCGAGAAGCTAATACATTGAAATTTTGATAAGTCGATATATTTTGAAAATTATAAAATCATCCATTCGGTAAATGGGCAAATTTCAGTAGATCTACAAATATTGATAACTCGATAAGTTCAAAGATCTCGATGAATTACGATAACTCGATAAACTTAAATTATAAAGATAAATTGACCAATTTCGATAATCCCATAATTCGTATAGCTCGATAATTTTCCATAAATTCCGACAACTAAGATTCTTTGTCTATAAATTTCGTTAACTCAACAAATTCAGTTTATCGACTTGAATAATTAGATAGGTTGCGATAACTCAATAAACATGGATAACTCGAAAAATGTCGATAAGTAAATTATATGATGATTCGATAAATTTCGGTAACTTGATAACCTCCGATAACGAATTTTTTTATTACTGATTTTATTTCGATTCCTATAGAAACATTTAAATACATTTTCTTACCCTGTCTGCAAGAAAAAAAGATTATCTCTAAATTTGATTGTTCATTTCAAAATATGGCATTTGAATCCGGCAACAATGTTTTCGGATTCGTAGATTTTGTACGGTTGATTCAATAATCGACCCGAATGTTTGAACTGCAGCACCACCTAGTGCTCTGAACTCAATATTTATGTATTTATGAATAGATCTTTGGGGAAAGAAATTTAAAAAAGTGTTATATACAGATGTAATAATTTATACCTCAACAAGCCACAATCTCCAATGCGAAACGATTTTTTTTAAGTATAGGATTGTGGTTTTGGAAGTTTTAGGTAAACTTTGTAATGCCAGAGACTCAGCAAGCTGTACTACGGCGACAGATAATTTACCAAACTTCTTGCATGGAAGAGCCTGTTTTGATGCTGTCAAAATAACGTCAATGATGGGGGAATTCGACCGGGAGCAAGGTATTGCAAAGAATGTTTCTAACCTACCAGGTTAGCAGAGAACTTTTGAACGAAAGACTTATGAAACGAACTTTCCTTGAGGTAATCTCTCTGTAATTGGAATTATAAATATAAGCACTTTACAAATTAGTCTTGCTCGGTTTGTGAGAAATTAGAATTTACATTACTAACGGTCGACGTGTTTTTGGTACCAAATTAATCGAACCAAATTTCAAATAGTATTTTTTGCACTTTGATACATACATACTTCACCCAATTGTACAACAAATTACATAATTCTGTGGAAAGGGACTACGGACAGTTGCCAAACGACAATTGCTCTGCAGCCAAGCAGTTCAGTAGGTATGTCGATATGCAAGATAATACCAATCGAATATTGACGAGCAATTGAAACAAGTTATGCGAATCAAATGTAAATTAATATTTATTATCCGTAGCTTTTTTGTAAGTCATACGACAAAATCAGTTCATTTTCTGTTTGCGAGCATTGAGTTCGCCTGGCATTTAGTTTTATAGCCCAGTGATAAATGTGCCTATGCAAATGTAATTGCTGCTTTGGCAAATCAGTCAGACCAGTAGACTGTGGTAATTACTAGTCGAAAAGTTGCACATACGCCTATAAATATCTATCCACATACATATTTACAAATAATAATTTTGCACCTACTATACGTATGTATATGAAAATATATAAATCGTTAGACGGGTGTCGCAACTAAGCTAATATTTAAGATAAAAAATCAATATTTCTTATTGGTTTATTATTCAGCGTGCAATTGGTTAAGTACGTATGTACGTAGAGTAAAATATGCTAATATTAGCATTAGTTATTTTTATAGAGCATTGAATGTCAAAACAGCATTTTTTATGGATTTAGTAAAATTATCAAAGTGTAAATTAATAACGGGGAAGTTAACACAAGGTTGATTGTGAGCTCATGTGTGGGAACAAATGCATTGAATTCGCAATATTCGCAAATGAAAAGATAAGGTTCAGTGTGCACTAATGTAAGTAATTTATGGATTTTCAACAGGCTAAGCACAAACAACTGATGGCATTTTGCATGGCGTCATTTTCCTAAAACTCTAACTGACTCATATGGATTATTATGTACGAATGGTTCGGCTAATTAGCGGCGACTGCACAACGGTAACAAATGCAAATTTAGCGACCTTTTTATTTCAATAATTTATTGCCTGTCAAGTTGCAAATCCCGTATGTGCTCCTGTAGTTAATTTTTTTTTTTAGGAATATGTTTGGTTATTTATTACGTTGTTTTTCATCATTTGCTTTGAGACAATTTTAATAATTGACTTTTATTTGAATATGTTCCTTTATTAATTAGAAGTTTTGGATATACTGTCCAGGTATTCAATTAAGTGATACATCAAATATATTAAAAGTTTTCCTCTGTATGCAAGGCCTTCACCTAAAAAGAACAAAATGGATTTTACCACTTTTCAGTGTCTCATTAGCACAGATCGTACTGAATATGCATTTTGAATTAAAAATTACAAAATTTTAGTTTACTTTTTGGCAAAAGTTTTTCCTAACACTTCTTTAAGGAGAAAATAAGAGCGACTGCAACCGTTGTTATGTTTATAATAAAAATCATAATTTAATCGTTAATATGTGACTTTTATTTTTTCGGTAATCCTTAATCGTTATTTTGCGATTTTATATTTTTCAATCAAAAATAATCATTATTTTGGATTCTTTTATGGTTGAAAAAATTAAATCTAAAAATAACGGTTATAATATGATCAAAAAAATAAAAATCATTGAATAACGATTAAAAATTTTAATAAAAATAACGATTTTACAATGATTTTTAAATAAAAATCGTTCATAATAACGATTATTTTCGGTCCCTGGAAAATAACCGATTATTTTACCTTTATAATGTAAAATATTCCTAAATACTAAAGTAAAGTTTCAAAAGATCACGAAATTGTTTGGAAGAAAGTCCCATATATCCTGAAAAAAAAATTTAAAAATCCCAAAAAACTGCTAGAAATAAAACACGAAAAATCTCGCAAACAAATTGAAAAAGGCTAAAGATGAAGAATTCTGAAAAATTTAGATCGGTTCAGAAAAACTTTTGAGCAAATCTTGAAGAGGCTCGTCAAATCACAACAAGTTTCATTTTGTTATACTAAATGCCTAAAATATTAAAAACATAAGAAATTATGTTCTAAAATGAAAGAGGATTCCAGTTGTATCCTGTAGGAAAATTTTCTGTTCGTTACTTAAAATATCACACTCTAGGAAGGCAAAGAAGGCACATGTCAAATAAAAACAATTGCATCTACCATGCCCTCGCTGATATGAGCAAATTTCACGAGTTGTTACATTTGTCGACAAAAACGTGTTTTGGATCGAAAATGGTGGCACACACTGATCCAAGAATGGGCTCTTTGTGCTAAAGAATTTAAAATGAAATTTAGCATAAGTCGTGAATTTTTACTATGAACATTTTTAGTAAGTATGTATTTATATACATGGTTGCCGCTGTGGTGCAATGGTTAGCTGTGAGCAACCAACATAAGCAAACAAGTTTTTCTAATAGCGGTCGCCCCTCGGCAGGCAAAGGCAAACCTGCGAATGTATTTCTGTCATCAAAATCCGTTTTTCATAAAAATATAACCGCCGTTTGTAGTCGATGTGTGACAACATCAAATCGGTGGAGAAGCTCAGCCAAACACTAACATATTGTTTAAACACCAATCTATTATATATACATTCTTTCTTATTTAAAATGATATACTTTGCTGAAAAATGTGAAGTGAAGTGCCTTATGAAATTTCACACTGTGATTCGGGCTCCACCATAGTCAATCCTAAAAAAAGTGTGGCAATTCCAAATAAAAAATTCATTAAAGAAACCGCTTCTTAGAACCGAATATCTGTTCCTGATATTTTGGTTTTCTTTATAATTTTGTTAGTTAAAGTTGTATCTACAAATAAATTCTTTTTTTACTTATTTTATCTTCTTCCAAGCATTAGTCTACTTGATAGTCTAACAGCTAATTCCTTTTGCTAACACCCCTCATACAATGTATTTGATTAATTACATCGTTTTAAGCCACGGTTTATTTTTAAACACAAGCGATTACGTCTGCACTAACTTTAAACCATTCAACATAATCCAGGTACATACATAATTTGTGTGCCTTTGCGCATGCGCGCACTTAAACGCAAATTAATGGTTTTAAGTGAGTCAGTGGCTTGTGAATATGGCGCTTCACGGCTTCCACTAAGTGTACATAGAATAAGTTCAGTCGTTCAAACACTCGCAATCATATGTACATGCATACATAGATATGTATGTACTAAGGCAGTAGTTTAAATTAAAATACGGAATGAGCTGCGAGTTGAGTTCATCACTCACGCGCTGGTCATTGATTTCACACAAAGCAAGAATTCTAAATACTTAAAGTTAAGTACGAGTATTTTTCTGGAATAATTTTCTTTTAACTGCTAGTAGTGCTATGTTCTTTCATTTGCTAGACATTTTAAGTGGTTTGTGTTACGCTGCTTAACATTCAATTAACATAGTTGGTTCTATTGGCTGGTTGGTTTTTAGGAGAATTGCTTCTGTAAAAATTACATTGTAGTATGTATGTAGTTGTAAGCTCATAGAAATTTTTTAAATTATAAAAACATTTGATGTACTTGCTGAGCTATTTTTGTAGAAATATTTAGAGCATGGATGGAAAAAGGTGTAAATTAGTTTAATTACCTCTCTTCTTATAAAAATATATAACCTTTTCCCCTTTTATCACACAACATTAATATGTTTTACGTACATACGTACCTTTATAAGATTGTTATTCAAACTTACGATATTCGAAGACTTTGAAAAGGTTTTTACGAAGATAGGCGCTATTTTGTTGTTCTAGTCTTGCCCAGATGACTACCGCTCGGGAAAATAAATTTAAGATCCATAATTCATTACTTTACTGCTGTGGCCACGGGTCAGTTTGAGCTCAGGACTTACGGTCACAGTTGCATGGTGCCATGCGTAACGGATGGCTTAAATACATGGGCTTCTCAAGTCGGAGCTTCAAAAGATGATAGGGTAGCAAAGGGTAGAACACTTACACGCCCTTATGTACAGTTGCGAAAATATATGTGAATAGGTAAAAGCCATTTTAGAACTTTTTGGAGTAAATAGGATTCACCGTTGATTTTTAGCAATTTTTTTTGTGGAAGGTGTTGCTCATTTTCTCCATACAAAAAAATTAGAGCATATTTTGTATGGAAAAAATGCCAAAAATCGACGGCAAGTCCTTGCTACTTCAAACTTACACTTCTTTATACTTAAATTTAATATGCCACAAAACTGCATACTCAAAAAACTTCTAAAAAATCCGACTAAAACAATTCAAATTTTGATGAATATTTGTTAAAATGGTCGATTTTTATAAATGTTCTACAAAGTTTGAAAGTTTGATGTACATGTTTTTTTAGTAAATAAGCTACAAAAAAATAAAAATTTTTTTAACTCTTTTAAAATTTAGCCAAAACTTGCTAAAATGTGTCTCCCCTATTTGCGTTCTCGCCACCCTATGCACAAATGCTTCCAGGACGAAGATTAACTGCCTAGTAGCGTTCTGGGTCTAACAGACTGCGAACTAAATTGGCAGGGATATGCTTCCATTCTGCACAAAGTCGGGTTGAAGTACGGAAATTGCAATTATCAGATCGCGGAAGTAGCAACTTCGAAATCTGCTTTTATGACAGAAATGGCTGACAACATGGTATCATCCTAAGCAATGACTAGATTCAGATCTTTACGAATAGTTACAAATTGGGTATTGGAACATAATGGGCCTTATGCATAAAAAGTGAGCTTAAGCTCAGACTCAATTTTTGCACTGAAGGGGTGAGCTCAAGCTCAAGAATTTGTACTGAAAATCGAGTCGGAGCTTAAGCTCACTTTTTATGCATGAGGCCCAATATGACGTCCTTCCTTAGAAACCAAAGCGTATCAACTACAGGTTAAAGGGATATTGCAGAAGCAAATTCAATGAGCAGTGTCAAAAACCCCTGCTGAAAATGGGACTAGTTTGTAGCTAAGTTTTAACTATCTAGCAGTCGAATAGTGGTAACGATTTATTAACTATTTCCTTTGGCCGTAACTAACTAATTTTGAAGGGCGAAGACCGCAAAATAGTGAAAACTGGTTTCTCTGCATTAGATGTCAACTAACTTGTAGCTAACTAATTTTAGACATAAACTATCAATACATTTTTTTTAAATTTTCATTTATTTAGTTATTTTATTTAACACTACATATTTGCTTTTTTGTTTACATGTTCTTTTGTAGGTGGTCTCATATTTGAACTATTTAGATCAGACATAACATCCAAATAATAATATAAAACTTCGAGCTTTATTTTATTTGTCCTGAATACGAAAAAGAATTTGCGAAATGCAGAAAAAAAGTGTATTGAAAGTAATTTGTGTATGAGGATATTTAAATAGAAACTTGAAAAAAACCTACTCCAGATAGCGTCTGCATAACTCCTGGATGACTTTACAACAAACTAAAAGTTAGTTTTGACATAGCTATTTAAAAGTTAGTTATTTATCGAAATCCCGCAAAAATGCTAGCTAGAAGTTGGTTATTTTAATCAATTGATAATTTTTTTTCTGCAGGGACAGAACACACATCATCGCTATCACCTGTAATTGATACGCCCTAATCTCTTAGAGAAGCTTTTAATCTCCCGGATTAGTGAAGAGTGTTTCTCTCAGAGATATACATATGTATG
Source organism: Rhagoletis zephyria (assembly GCF_001687245.7). Taxonomy (NCBI): domain Eukaryota; kingdom Metazoa; phylum Arthropoda; class Insecta; order Diptera; family Tephritidae; genus Rhagoletis; species Rhagoletis zephyria. The sequence continues at coordinate 1,303 of NW_016164555.1, read as the reverse complement.
CCAGTTGAAGTTGTGTCGGTAGCGATGAACTCGAACGAATGTCCCATCCCAATGAAATTTGGTATAATACGAATGCAGTGCACTGATATCCTCTCACTTGGATGGGTTTAAATATATATGTTGAAATATTACATGTATACATCTTCCTTACGAAAATGGTTCACAAACAAAAAATACATCGATTAACAAAATGTATTTAATTTAATGAAAATTAATTATCTGAACAATCTAACTGCCACAACTCAAACATTTATGCGCTCGAGGTGTATGGTATATTATATGCACACTACGGCTTATGCATAAGTTTATAGTAATACATCCACTAAAACCTTTACTCACAACTTCGCTACACAAACAAAACAAAAAAGAAAAAACAATTAGCGAATAATTCAACTTCGAAAATAAACAATTAAGCGCAACATCTTAAAGGTGTGTGCAGCAAAGCGGCAAAGACAGCAATTATAGCAAATTTAAAACAAAAGTAGTAAAACCCAGCGAAATAAAACAAATCGCACAAATCACATAAACGGAATTTATTTAAATTGCGCGCATCGATGGGAGAATGATTTTTTTTTTTTCAAAACAGCGCGTACATGTGTGGTTAGTGTGTTTGTTATGCATGAATATTCGCTTCCATACCAGATGTACATAAGTATATCCGCCTATAGTGTTTGAACAAAAAATGCCGGGTTTATTTGTTTAAACAATTGTGAGTATATAGTATGTTTGTATTAATTGTAAGCAATTGTCTACTCGCTCATGCTTGTTCGGGCTACGCTTACCGTTCAAGCTCAGCGAAGATGAGTAATTCGCTCAGTGGCAACACAAATGTGCTGAGCTTATGTGTTCATATGTTCGTGTGTGTGTGTGTGTGTGTGTGTGTGTGTGTAGCGAGATTGAGTGGAAAATTTACAACAACAATTGTGGAAATGAAGCAGTAAAGATAAAACCCCATCAACTAAAAATAAAACAATTAGTCATACAGCATGCGACGTAAAGTGGGAAGGTTTTGTGAAAAAATTGTATTTACAAATTTTTTTTAAAAAATGGGATGCTGAATGAACCGAAAACGTTTAGTTATATTTTGCGTAAATATCTGACGCGACCGCTGTGGTGTTGTGGTAAACAATGCGCGGTACCACTCCGCAGTTCCTGGGTTCTAGCCCTGGTCAAAGTAACATCGCAAAAAAAATATAGAAAGATTTTGTTTTTTAACAGCGGTCGCCCGTCAGCAGGTAATTGCAAACCTCCGAGTTAATAGTTGCGTTTTTTTACTAATTTCCAGTAAAATCCAGTAAAAGTT
>NW_016164554.1:10797-31046 GCF_001687245.7 Rhagoletis zephyria | reverse complement strand
TTTACTTAAATGCCTATCAACTTTCGTTGGCTTTCAGATCACCTTTCTTGAAATATGCCAAATAAGTGGCACCACTGTTGTTTGTTTGCGTTTGTTTATTTGTTTACGTTTTGAGCTGAACAGCTGATTGTTGTTTTGTAACAATACAGGGTTGCATAACTCTATTTAAGTAACCAATTTTGATCGTTTATGGCATAGTCAGGCGGCAACGTTGAAAAGTAGGCGCAATTGTATTTCTTTTTAATTGGCAGGTACATTCGTTACAACCAAGTACATTTTGAACATAGCCAAATATCTTTTTAAGAAATCGCTTATTTTCATTTGGTTTTTCAGGCGTTGGCTATCTGCGAAACGGCCTTTCTCTAGTTTATCTGATCAAAATTATACTCTGACAGACGGCAGAAATGCGGAACGCAAGATGGTGGGTTCGAGCCTCGCGGCCAGTAGGATTTGCATTGAGTTTTTTTTTTATTCAGTCAATTATTACTTCTCTTAATTTTTTATTGTAATTATAGTGCGGACATTTTTTTAATAAAATTAAACTCCAGAAATTTAAAATAAATATTGAGTAAAAAAATATGTGCAGTGGGCCACCATTTTATCGAAGGTCGAGCTTCACAATCAAAAAAGAATTTTTTTTTTGAAATTCGAATTATTTTGGATGTTATAGCTTATAGAATTATACCAGGTGAAGTAATGAGAGCGAGAAGAAAGATTTTGACACTGCCTTATTTGAAAAATTGCTTTTAAAATTTGACTATAAGGCAGCCGAATGTCAGAAAATAAAGTGAGAAAGCTGTTTTATTACTTCACCTGTTTATTGCGCCATGGTTGTGAAGCATAAACAGATAATTGCACAAAAAAATCTCGACTTTCAAAACATTAAATTATATAAGACAAAATAAAATGAAACCAAAAAAGTTAAATAAAATATATAACAAAGTTAACTAGCAGCGATGATCGTTGGCGAGTTTGTTTTTACCGCATTAATTTCATTCACTTCGCCACCCGTGAGGTATCATGTATTAAGTTTTAGGTAAAGCTTAGTGTTTTTTGCTTATAAATAGGGCCAAAATCAAAATTGAATTCAATTAAGCTTTCATCGAGCATTTAATAGACAAATAATAAATTTTGTATGGTAAATCGAACTAGCCGAGCCGAGAGGGTTTGGCTAATTAATCGATTAATTGCCTACCTAAACTGAGTATTATATGTTATTTTCAGTTAAAATACGTTAAATTATGTCTTTAGTTATGTATTATTTGCTACATCAGATCATTTGAAGATTTTGTATTAAGGCTATACATGCTTTTGTCAAAAATAATGTCTTAAAAAATATATCCACACATACATACATACATATTATGATTATATCAATGACCCCATGTCTACTATCTTTAAGCGCACGTGTTTGATCCTTCATTCTCGAATTCTTGTTGATATTCTCGCCGTCTCTCCTCTTGTCCACATTCCGTTTCCTCAACCCGTCGCTTAAGCTCCTTTTCAAGCTCTTCTATCAAAGCATCCGCCTCTTCGCCATCGTCATATTCTCTTAGCAAAGCTGAACTGCCGCCGTTTCGTGCGCTTCCTTCATTTTTGTCAAAATCCGTCACTACATCCTCCAGCTTCTCGGCCATCATATTGCTCACACAAATCCTATATTCATCCATCACAGCAAAACACTTGGACATTTGCTGGACATTTTCATCGAGACATTGCTTGATGCGTATCGATAATTGGCCGCAGGGATTGTGCGTCATTGTGCGCAGCTGTTTGTGGGAGGCGCGGAAAATGTTTTCGAATTGCTCCTCCATTTGTTCGGGTGTGCTATGGCGGTTATGAAGCGAAACGCAAAAAAGAGGGAGAGAAGTTAAAGCGCTTAAATCAGATGGATGGCAGCTTCTTTCGATATATGCGACTTACACTTTTTGTATATCTTCAACGGCCTTCAGAACTGTGGCCTTTTTCGGAGTGGGTGTCACATATAACTTGGGCTCCTTCCTCTTGCTCGGCCATACTTGGCTGTAGAAATTTCCCATTGCCACTGGCCTATATTTGGTTAGCTGGTAGCGCCGTTAATATATTGACTTTGTTTACATACTCTTTGCTCTACTCACGGCTTGTCGAACTCTGATATTATTCTTACGCTGCCCTTTAGTTTGTAGCGAACTGAATTTATTGCCCGCTAACGACCTGGGCTGCGGGATCTACCCTCCCAAGTATGTAGTAAATTTAAAAATCTAATAAAAATGTGATTAATTGAAGGAGAAATTTAGAATTTTCTTATTTTATTCCGGTTGTTTGTCATTTTCACTTGATAGGTGTGCGACTCGAAAGTGGCAACTCATGTCTGGCAAAGCCATCTAACCAACTTGCCGCAAACCACCCGCATACAGTCAGCCTTGCCATGCTACTAATGGGCTTAAAACAAACTATGCGTCATAAGGAGGGTATTATGCACGCCAGCGTTAGCGCAAATTTGTTTGCAAAAGCAATGGCACATACATACATAAGTATATAGTAATATTGGTGGGCTGTCACCCAATATGTGTGCTCCTATATTTGCATTTGTGCGCGTCGCCAAAGGTGTTCAAATATTTAATTTTACCTGTTTTCATCGTAGTATGGCAGCAAATTTGAATATCGCCTAATTGTGCACATTTCGGCAGCCATAATGAGCAAATAAGCCAGCCCTTCGTTTCCGGCAGCCCTGCGGTATGGCTGTTGATATATTTACACACATATTACGTATAGCGCACTTCTCCCCTTGCAGCTTCGGTATTTTCTGCTAAAATACTTATTTGCAAACCCCTCAGCTACTCGAACTGTTCATAAATTATACTTTTTTGAATTAAATTCTATTCAAAGCGTTCAGTTGGTTATCCTAACTTAATTTTTCGGGTCGCCGCACACGCCGCACAGTGTCGCGTATCCATATATAGAGTGGACATAAAAAAAGTAGGTGCGCCTGGGCCACACTGGAGAAGTGAAACTTACGTTACATATCTCTTTGTCTCATAACCAATATACATACATACATACATCTGCTTTTGCTTAAGGTTATATTTTTTGTCTTTTTCTATCTAGATCCCTACCTCTACCCTGTTTGTTCTACATAATTACATTAATGTCATTCTGTTCTGCCGATAAAAAAACCGATAAAAATGTCGATAACAAAATCAATAACAAATTCCATAAAAATTCCGATAGAAAAATCGATAACAATATTGGTAGCAAAATCGATAACAAAATCGATAAAAATATCGATAACAAATTCAATATAAATATCGATAAAAAAATCGATAACCAAGATCGCTTAAGAAATCGACAGAAATATAAATAAGAATATCGATAACAAAATTGATAAAAATATCTATAAAAAAATCGATAAAAATCGATAATAATCGGTGACAAAATCGATAAATAATCGATTAAAAAATCGATAAGTAATCGATAACAAAATCGATAAATAATCTTTAATAAATTAATTGAATTTGCCAATTTACTCCAAACCAACCAACCGCCGCTAAAGAAGTTTCACTTCAAAAATAATATCTAAACGTGGTTGGATTTTAGCCAAACTTGGTTTGCTGCAAGGACATTAAAGATTTGTGTCTCTTTTATTACCATTCTATATGCACTTAACATTCACAAGTCGATAAAAATATTTATTAATAAAAGAAGGAAGTTTTTTCGACATATTTCTTACCATTCGGGTGATTGTCCTTCCTTGTAGTCTTGAACCATGTATTAACTTTTCTTAGGTAGTATTAATTAGTGAATTAACGTATTTAATACACATAAACTAATCATTTAAAATTTTAGACTTTCGTTTTTTGGTATTTTTTCACTACTCGCGACACTGTGCGCCATCGGTTAGGCAGGAAGTACTCGTATCCAAAAAAGCGGTGTCATCGATATTTACAAGCTGCAATGACACTTTGTTTTTGTATCGATTTTGTAATGAAAATATGTATGCATTAAGCAAAAACAAAGCTGTGACAGGGAATAAATAATGCGCAGTGCTTCGGATCGTTAAATGACATCCATTTATTTTAGCTAGAAACAAGTCTATATTAACTTAAAGACACTAGACGTATTTGTGAGCTCTCTTCATAATGTCTTGAAATGTGTTTTTTCCCCAGAAAGAACTTATTCTTTAAGAAGTCATTTTTGAAATGTCATCAATTTTGCTTGAAAACTTCTTTTTGCGTTGTATTTTGTAAGTAGGACACGTCCATCCCCTTCCTCGCTCGTTAGCTTCGTTGTCTAAAGTCATGCTGACAGACGATTAAACACCAGCTTACGAGTCTGCCGCCAGCCATTCTCCCCTCCCTTCCCACTGCTAATGCGAAAGCTTTTCAGCTTAATTTCCGCACATGAATGGTTCAAAGGATAATTAAGACATGATTACAAGCAAAAACCGTTAAGATTCATTCGGGCGTTTTGATGCCTGTTGTATGCTTAAGTACATGTATGCGTATGCATGTAAGAGGTCTTAATCCATAAAAATCGATTAGCGTGGGCTGCTATGAATGGCTGTGGTTTCACTTGCGAGCGTCAGCAAATATTCCACTCCATTTGTGGAGGTATGACCATCGTAATACTTAGAATGGAAGCGGCTTTATACATATTTGCCTGAAAAAAACAAAATTACAGTTAGGTTTTTATCTAGCTCGAAAGAAAGGAGAAAATCTCTAAAGAGATTTGTTAAGCAGAACAATTTAACTGCTTCACATATATCTTCAATATAGGGCCGATTGAATTGTATGCGCAGGTTTTCTTATATCAGTGAGATACACACTATTACTAATCAATAATACCGGTACCGTCCAGAGCAACAACTAATTTAACCTGTTAAATAATAAGTGGTTGAATATCATTTTCTTCCGTTATGCAGATTAAAATGCCTCCCTGGTATTCTTATGGAGAATTTTTGGTCTAAACAAAATAGATGGGTAGTATCACCAATCAATTTTTCGTAAACTATTCGACAGAGTTTGTACTAGGCCTATAGGCACGCCTACTTTTCATTTGTATAGTTTTAAAAATCTATAGCACCCGGATTTGTATGCTAATAAATAAGCTCGAAAACATGTTCTATCATAACTATAACCAAAACGTGCATATAAATAGGTAAATAATTTTCTTATATTTATGATGGTGAATATTTTTAGGCATATTTTTTAGAATAGAAATCCGAGCTCTCTAAATGGCAATTTTAAGTAAAAAGCTGCCGCACGTTTTTTAGCGCACAAACTGAAATACGTTTCAACACCTACTTCAGAAGCTCCCATCTCTTTTTAAGTACATGTAGTGGACAATATTCCCCTATAACAGTTTCTTTTAGTAGTCTTGAAAATGATTTTCTATAATTTAACTGTTTAAAACTCCCTTGTCGACGTCTCGCAACAAATGTCTCTTTCACTGTTAAGCATTAAAATTTTAATATTACATTACCCTTGACCTGAAAACCCGAGAAACAGCAGAAGAGCGAAAGCAAAAAGTGCAAAAATGCGTCCCTTGTTAGCGATCACAATGCTGCCAGTGCTGCCTTTCAGCCATCAATGGGCAACCGTCCAGCAGAATAATCGGAGCATGTGGAGCAAGCGGAGCAACTGAGGTGTGTGTCACGGCAACGCTACAGGCAATTAATGCAATTATCGCTGCCACCGCTGTGGTTACCATGGTAGGTCCATTTATATGTATATAAATGCACAACAAAGAAACAAAACAAATTAACAAACAGTCAAGAAAATGGAGTTAAATGTGGGTCATATTCAATTTTTCCAAGAATGCAAAAGAAAAGAAGAGCCGGTAAGTGTTGCCATGGTTTTCTCCTGAGGGTTTATGAGTGAATAAGTTTGTGTGTGTTTGAGTGTGCACGTACTACCCTGTAAAGAAATTAGTCCTGAATTAGTCTGCATGGCAATAATTGGGCATTAATAAGCTGCAAAAAATCAAATGCGGATATAACTGGAGGCTTATCCTGTACGGATGAAATTTGAGATCAACTAGTTCTCGACTCATGTGAATGAATAATCTCTTCGTAGAACATGTCCGCAAAAAAGGAACAGTTCATTCAATATGAGCATATGATCCCGGAGTCGAGCTCATATTTTAACTTAGTGGCAGCAAAATAACGGAAAGGGAAACAGGAAGGAAAAACGCTGATGCAAATACTCGTAGGTAGGTTTGTATAGTGGAAATGTATACACACGGTGCTAGGTAGAATAACGGTGTAACCATTGTTCTGCTACAACATAATATACTCTTATTTTAATAATAATAGTATGCCTTCCATATATTGAAGTTGCCAATTTGTGCGCTTAATTACGGCTTTCAAAGGCAGCAGTGCAAACCATTGTTGCTGTTTGTTGTTATCGTCGGCCGTTCCTCAGTGCAGTTATAATTTCTTGCCCATAAATTGAATACGGAACCTGCATTTAAGCAAAAGCAATATGCATTGGCGCTTGTTAGGGATGCGGTGATGGAGGGACGATGATGATGATGATGCTGGGTCAGTCAGCCTCAATTATGGCCGACCACATGCCATGATTATAAGATGAACTGATAAATGGTTTAAATTGCAGGGCGTTGGCCCTGTTAACTGATTGTGAAGCTCAAAATGTCCTTTAGCTGTTGTATGGTTAAGTAGCTGTCAGCTGCAATGAAAACGCATGGCTACATTTGTATTTACATACATAGTATGTCGAACTTGCTGAGGCAGTTATGTGCGACGCACTACATATGTACATTAGGGTGTCTCTGAAATTTTTTTTCGCGAAACTCTATACCTTCTAAATTTTTTTACACTTTTGACCTAAACAACATATACTTATAGTTTTATTTCCATCCAGGCCGACCTGTAGTTGAAGATTTGGTTACGAGGACTTCTTATTTCACAAGAGCAATATGCTTTGTGGATCGCACTCATCGAAATAATATCTTTCCAAATCTTAAGAAGAATCTTATCAAAGATAATGAACCAAAGAAGTAAGTCTCGCTTTCCTAAAATGAAAGCTTAACTATGCTTCGGCAAGATCGGCCGAAAAGTCTACAAATGAAATACTATTTAACCTAGCGGCATTTGTCGAACCTACAAATAAAGAGCGAACATGAGATTAAATATGTTTTTTGACCCAATTGAAAAAGATGAGAAAGACGCGCTTAAAAGGAAAACGAAAAATTACCTGAATAAAATTGTATCTTTGAATTCCTTGAAAAGGTAAGAACGCACATTTAATACTCTTCAGCTCCTGTATGTGGGCGAAAAATATATTGATATTTATTGAAATATATTGATAAATTACGTGAAATGAAATGTAGTAGTTGCTAACGCAGTACAAATTCTGTACCAAAACTTCAAGTTATCGTCATCGTAGACCAATAAAAAATTTCTCTAAAAAAATCTGTAATCTGGTACACCCTAATGTACATATATATAGATATGCATATCATGCAAATATTTTTATTACCGAATAATTTCCGAATAATACTGAACAACCAGAAAAAAATATCGAAAGTCCGGAAAAAATTATGAAATGTCCAGAAATATCCCGAAATTTATGAATGCTAGCGAATGATTCCGAAAAATCTCGGAAGCCTCGAAAAAAGAACGCAAAAATTACAAAGCGTTACTATCTTCGATTTTTGGTAATTAAAAATTACTTTTATAAACAGCCTCTTCACATTGCTAAAGAACACAGTTCCATGATGGTGCAATGGTGTGGCAAAACGTTTTCTTACTAATGGGATGTTAGAGATCAAGAGACATTTTGAAAGCAAATATACTTCCCCACAAAGTTTAAATTGGTTTTCCCCCAGCCCACATCCTTATTTCATAAAATCCTTTCGAGCGATCATCAAGCGAAGTCTGAGGAACGATTCCCAAAGGCAGTCTATGGCTTAACTCCAGGAAATCAGGGATTTAATTAGGATGCCGCTCACTATATTCGAAGGTAACACAACTGGAAATCATACATATGTCAGAAAATGCGACAAATATTTCTTGGCACATGTTAATCATATGGGTAAGGGGGCCCTTTCAACAAATTATAACAAAAATTGACTCCAAATTTTGCTGAATGGTAAATGAAAGCTCTGTGTACATTTTTAGCGCATAATTTCAAAAATGCCAAATTTTTAATTGTGTCACTTCACGCATTTAGTATTGGTGCCAGGTACGTCTTGCCGGTGTACAGTAGATTAACTGGCAAGGAAGGGAAACTCCTTTTACTACGATCAGTGCGATTGTCTTGCGACCTCTAAATATTTTTTGATTTAAAAATAAAAAATATGAGTATATTTTTTTCGATATAGAACAGTCCTATAGGGTGAGAGTATTAAAATTTCAACTTTACTTATTTTGGGCCACCCTAGTCGCTCCATTACCACTTTTTTTGAATATCAGTACAGCTAGCGTCTGTGATTGTATGACCTTCAGAAGAAAGACTTTTGGCGACCAACTGTGTCCCCTTTTCAACGCTGGGTGAGGGCAACCCCATTACCCTATGAACTAAAAATGGTCACTTGATTTTTATTGCATAAATATCTTATAAATTGCCCAAAATAGCGTCGGAATAGAAAAGTTTACACATTTTTTTTTTGCTCATAAGTGGTTAAAAAATAGATATATATGTAAAACTAATCCTGAGCATTCGGGTAATGAATGCATACATATGTAGTTGAATAAGTGCATGATTACATTCATTAGCCTCAGACATTTGACTCAAACCATCACTAACTTAAATACATATAAAGTAGAATAAAATGCCACAGTGTTAAAGCGCTACGCTAAAAATATGTACTTTGTAAGCTCTCGTATCATAGCAATTTTGCCATTCCGACAATTCTTATGCAAATTTTGGTTTTTCATAGGACATTTTATAGCTGCCCCACCCCACATTTTGACTTAATTCACATGCATTGCTGGTATATACATATGTGAACACACATACATACAAGCGTTACGAATGTGTAGTGCATGCATGTGGTTAGCCTTATTTGCAGCAACATTGGTGTAATAAAATTCTGGGGAAGTGAACATATAAAGCACAGAAGAGCGAAAGGAACACCGAAAAGTCGGCCGTACCAGTTATTGCTGCGATGCTGAGTTCCATGCCATCAGAGGTCACAACAGTGGCAATAAAATGCTCGTAAATAACAACAAAAGCGGCGGGCAGCTGCCATCGCGGTTGCCTTCAATCACAAACAAGCGCACACATATGTATATATACATATATGTATGCAAGTTTGTATGTATGTAAATTGTTACGCTACAGTTTGACAGCATTCAGCCCCCTGCTGTAGGCCTCACTTGCCTGAATCGACTCCAACCATTTACCTCATATTCATCAAGTCACCAAAGTAAGTATGTAAGTAAATTCTTTAAATTGTTTACTCTCAAGAATTTTCATTAGATCTGGAAAATCTGAAATTTTTTTGGAGAAAAAAGTTACAAGTGTGCTCAAGTGTCGGCAAATTGCACTTTTTTCATTTTAGACCACACCAGCTAAGCCGCAGAACTTCTTTTGTTGTAGGCTCAAAAAATCAGCCCAATAAACACAAGCAACAATAACAAAAATTAACCACACATTCAAAGCAAAAATAAAAACAAAATTAAAATTCAAACTTTAGGCAGCCACTAAGCGCACTGGAAAATAAGGAAAATGATTAATTGCCTGCATGGCATAGCAACAATGCAACAAAAACAAGTTCCGGCAAAAAACTTTGCCAAGTATTTTGTTGAAAAAAAAAAAATCAGAAATAACAAAGCAACGCATAAAAAGTTGCGCCACCAGCAAGTTCGTTGACGAGCTGTCAGCAAAATGTGCGGCGCGGCGTAACTTTTGCGACACAACGTGAGGCTTTTCTCTTTAGTCGCGCCGCGATAGGCTCAACCGTTGTGATTGTGGCCATTTTTAGTGAAAAGATACAAGTGACTTGTGACTCTGTTGTTAGGCCGTGTGAACCGCAAGGCTGTCAAAACAGCGAAAACTAGCAACCAAAACAGAAAAATGTAAACGCCGGCCACTGGGTGGAAAAGCCAAAATAACAACAACAAGAATAATGCGAGAACCAACTTTAACTAAACAAAAGTCTTAAACTTTCATCAAGCACTCGTATAAATACTGTATTCACGTCAACAATGAGACGGCAGCTAAATAATATAAAATTAGTTTTATTTTTTGATTGCGAGTTTTTGAAAAGGCTCGTGGCTTAGTTAATAAAATAAAATATTTACGAGTATTCTTGTATGTATGTTCAACAAAATTTGGGCCGACCTCATCATTTAGATTTTTTTAGATAAGGTACAAAGTAACTTACCGGAAAATCTTCGGAACTAAAACGTGACTACAATTTTGTATATCTTTGAAGGTCTTTGGAGGACTTCGGCAGGATTTGTAAATGATCCGATACATTCTAGTTGATCGATAAATTTCAATGATTTTACACATATTCGATTATATTTATTCGATGAATTGCAAAAACACTAAAATCCGATAACTCAACAAAATTCGTTATCGACTAATTTCGATAACTGTGAAATTCGTGAGTGCGATAAATTTCGATAACTCAAAAATTTATATAAATTTGGATATTTATAAAGAATTTTTAATTTTGAGAGCTCCATATTTTTCGAAAGCTCTCGAAAAATTTCGATAACTCGTTGCAATCTCTGCTAACACGATGAAATTCGATAAGCAGTGATAACTCGATAAACTTATATAACCTCGAAATTTCGATAAATCGATGTATTTTGAGAATTCCATAAACTTCCATTCGATAAATCAACCAATTTCAGTAGATCGATAATTATCGATAACACTGTAAGTTGAAATAGCTCGATTCATTAAGAAAGCTCCATAAATTTCGTTAATTCCATAAATAAAAAAATAAATTTCACAGCACAGATACGCCCAGTAATAAGGTGCTGTAATTGCACTTTTATATCCTCTATATGACCCAGCAATACGTACTTCAAACAATACTCGCATACACTTTGTTCATCGGAAATGTCAGTGGACAAAAGGAAATGTTGTCAAGTATTATATTTATTTCCCTCTGCTCTTGTTTTCGAGTTGGCATTTGGTGGCATTGCCAACGTCAACCTAACGTCGACCCAAGCTATTCGCTACTAGGAAGGATAAACATGCATTTAATGCGTTAATAATCAACAATCCCAAGAGTGTAGCTGAGCGCGTAAAGCTTACACATACCATAACCAACAACAACGATAACAGAGCAATACTCCCAGGCTCACGCAACGCAACACTACACAAAGCAAATCGACCAGCACAATGAAGGTCACTTTGTTAACCAAAATGAGGTCAGTTCCATAAGAATGGTGCAGATGAGGAAGGAAATTGAGTTGTCCAATATTGTTGCGCTTCAGTATTGTTCGCACGCTTGAGCGGTTAGTTGAGGCCACAATCGCTTCAAGTGCCAATTGCATGAAGGGTGGTGAGCGGAATTTTTGTTAGTACTCGTAAGTAATTGTCCAATTTGGGCGAATGAAAAATAAATGAAGATAAGATTGCAGTGCTCTCAAGTTATTTGTGAGTTCTTCTGAAGCCGCAGAAACATAGAAAATTAAATTGCATAAACAATGCGAGTTACATACATAGCTGGCAGCAAATTAAATGAAGTTGTGAAGCTATCAGCCATGAAAACTGGGTTTGCAATGCGGTTATTGTCGTACAAGTTAGAGTTGCGCAGAGCACCAATTTGTATTTAATATTAATTAAAGCAGCGTTTCCCAAATATTTGGTACGCGTGCAAATGGTGGTACTTAAGAGAGGATTTGCTTGAGTTATTCCCCCTGAAAAAATGCACATTTTTGGTACAAAATGATATTTGGCTTTCATTTTTCGAATTTATTTTGACTCAATAAACTTGAAAAAAACTATTTTATGTGGCCTATATACCGATGGTGGAGTAGAAGATCGTCCTATCTCGGCAGCCGCGGTTAGCAAGTTCGAAACGCCTTGTCTCAGAAAATCGCTCAAATTTTTTTTTCCATTCTTAGCAACATGTTGCAGGTAAATTTCTTCTTTTTCCATTGCATTTTCGGTAAATAATCTATGACTGGGTCGGTGAAAATATTTTGCAATTACCCCTTCTAGTTTTAGACCATACTTTGAGAGGAGTCAAAAAATTTTCCGTCTTGGCTAGTCCTAAAAACACTCAAATCACATATTTTACTTACTTTTTTTGTACCGAATTCAAAAAAGAAGGAGGTTATCAGTTCGTCATATATTTTTCATTTTAATTAATTTGAATTTATTTCATAAACTCTGTTTGCGATAAACTGTTCGAACTTTCGCTCAAAATTTTACAATTTCAATCCTTCATAAAAAAAAAACACTCACCTCTACTGAACTACTCTTGGCTTCTGCAAAATAAATCTCGAAGTCTTCCTTTTGCATTGATAATAACGTTCGTTCGTGGTGAGTAAAATTTTTGTAAAATTGTTGAACTGTGATATTGATGTTGGAATTGTTGTCACTCATACGCCATGGCATGCAAATAAATTATGCTGGTAGGCAGACCTTGGATAAATTTTTTAGCAGACTTGGAATTGGTGGGCACTTTTGAAATTTTATTTATGTGCTTTTTTTAATTCCGTATTACAAAACTTAACGCCAAAGCTATGTAGTTTACATCTTGCCTACCAGCCTATGGCGAAATTTACTACGAATGCCTAGTTTGACGAAATTAATTTCTAAAGAGTGCGTCCGATATCTTCGTTGGAATAAGCTGGTAACATTGGTTTTCATTACGTGTCTGCCACAAAGAAGAGATTGATGGGCTTGATTAACACAGCGTACCAACAACTAGTGTTGCAAAACTATCGATGGTGTATATAGTCGATAGTGAATGTTGTGAAATGACCCTAATTCCCGGTTTCACCAATCAGTTTCAAAATTTATCAAGCCTAATGGTTTTATTACACATTTTATTAGTGATAGGGCCAAGAAGAATTTAGCTAGTGATATAGCAGATCTCATCGCATGTAAATTTGTTCGTTTCTTCTTTTACTACATATGTCGGATGACAACAGCCAGGAAGATTGTTCTTAAACCCACTTCGCTACTAAAAAAAAAACTACTATATACAACTAGCGATAGTGTTTAGAAAAATTTAACATTGGCGGCGAAATGAAACTATCAATACTATCGATAGTCCCACCGATAGTTCTTCAACACTCTAGTACTAGTAGTAATGCGTTATAAAATAAATCTTGTACTTTCTGCTAAGGAACTTTCTCCTACTCCCACCATACTTTTTGAGATAGCTTTTATGAAACAAGTCTTATCGAAACAAAAAGAAATCAATTTATCAATATTAATGGCACAAAAACAAAAAAAAAATCTAATTCATCGTCTATGTTCGGTGAACTCTGACGAGCCCTGGCACACATCATTTAAAAGACATTTCTGGGTACTATATATTCTCAAACTTACATAAATTACCATCAACAGTAAGCTAAATTTATATCCTAAAAAATGCTCTTTTAGTTAACATTAACTACAAATTTTAGTATTTATGAATGTTAAAGCGATATATCTGTGGTCATAAGCGGTTATTACCGCCTAAGTCGAAAAACCTGAATTCGAAAAAATACATTTTAAACATTTGGATTGTAATGTTAATCGTATGGGGAAACCAAAATATGTTCGTCTATAGCTTTTTAAATAGCCTATCTGGCGAGATGGGGATTTCACGTACAAATGGAATAGTAGTTGCAGAATACGATAGTATATATAACTCATTTCTTTCTTTAGTCGACTTAGGCGGTTATTGCTCATTACCACAGATATATGCATTAGCTAAAGAGCTACCACTAAGCAATAAAATAATGGCCCTCATGCATATAAAGTGAGCTTAAGCTCAGTCTCGAATTTCGCGCAATACTTTGTACTGAAAATCGAATCGGAGCCTAACAACCTGTTATAGACGAAAATCTTATGAACAAAATATGGTTTTGGCTGTTTGCATAGCGTGAAAATGGCGGTACTTTTACCCATCAAAATATGTGGTCAAATAAGAAGAAGGTGGCGATTGTGGTGAGGTTTTATTTATTTGATAAACTTCAATGGAGTTCTAAAGGACTGAGATAATTAATTGAGAGTTTCAGTTAGTGCTCTCTTTGTTATACCCGAAAATACATACATATCGCACCTTTAATCAAAAACCGTCACAACTCAACCAACCTCAAATGTTCAGGAAACGCAAAAAATTGTGCAAACGATGCACGCGACGCAAGCAAAACAAAAAAGTCTTAGTAGTGGTTTTCCAGTTAAATAAAATAATAATGAGAAGAAATATTGGCAGATGACAAAAACAGGGCCGTGAACTCTTTTATGCGAAAAAATGGATTTTGCAAAATTTTGAGTTGTGACTGTTTTTGATTTAGCGTGCGATATGTATATTTGCACTTGCTCACGACATACATGTTAAAATGTATCAATGCCTTTGAAAGACTCTGAATATTTCCATAAATGTGTACATACATATGTACTTATGTATGTACCTTTGTTGCTAAATTGCTGTTTAGCTGTACACATGTGTGAATACCTAATTACATTATTACGTTGCTTTTATATTTTCTGTACTTTAAAGTGCATGAAATCCAATTAATACGCTGCCGCACTTCACTGCCATTCAAATAATTCAACACGACAGTAATCGCACCAAAACAAAAGTCTTATCATCACTATAAAAAAAAAAATTAATGTGTCAATACGTTATCAATATAATTAAATGAAATACTGCAAATGATCAACGCGCATTCATGAAATTGATAGATATATGTACATAGTATAGTGCATATGCATTGCATAAATATAGCGAACTCAATTCACAAAGGCCCTAACCAACACCTTTTACGAAACTGCATTTTTCACAGATTTTATTAGGCTATTTTAAAATACACCTTCAATAAAAATTTTAAAGTGCTAATACCAAAAACAAGGGAGTTACATGCCACTTTTTAAAAAGTCCTACCAGGTATTGATATTATTTTTATTACTTTTTTCTGCTTCTCCCATATAAGCACAAGAAAGGCGAAGGTAAATTTGTCTAAAAAAACTATATTATTATACAAAAAAAGTTTTCTGAAACTGAAAACCAGATATCTCATTTCATGAATTTTATTTTCGAAAGTCATTTAACAGTTTATTTTTCTTTTTGAGAAAAAAAAACGAAAGTTTGTCTCGCCAAAAAAATGCTAAAGCATTCTTCTTCCTTTTATTTCAATCAATGGAGTTCCATAAAAAATTAAAATAAAAACTAAGTAAAGTATTTGAACAATTTTAGTCTTAAAACGTTTATTTACGCGAAAAATTACCGAAATCACTCAATTTTTCATTGTCACTCGAAAAAATCATAATGGTTTTTTTTTTTAAATAATGTTGGGAAATTTTAAAACACAAAGTTCATATTAAAGGCAATAGACATTGTCATCAAATACTACAACAATTCTGTTTCAACTTTAATCAATTTGCATCCAATATTTTCGGAAATATCGCACTTTTTGCATTTTGTCGTTACATAGAAGGTGGGCGTGGTTACTGTCCGATTGCGCCCGTTTTCAATACCAACCTACCTTGGATGAAGGGAACCTTTATACGAAATTTCGTTCACATATTCCAATTTTTGTTTGCGTATAAAAAAATAGCGAAAATACGACAAAATGTTTACTTAAAATCTGATCAATTAGCATATTATTGAAAATTTTGCAGAAATTTCGCGATCTAAAAAAAATCAATTTTTACAAATTCTGGTAGCGACTGATACTTTTTTGCAAATCTCAAATTTTCCGGGATTTCTTTATACTGTACGTAACTAAAATTTTTAAGCGCCACCCCAATGGGCATGTAAATACTCATATATACGTATGTACATACCTATATGTATGTGCATTTTTTTTACCATCCTCACTGTTTTCTTTGCCGCTTGTGCTTAGATTAAAAAAAGTTGCATACTTTGCGGGGACACTTGAAACGATGCGCATTATTGCTGACTTTTTCGCCCTTGTCATTGTTGTTTTGTGGTCAAAAGTTTTTGTTTGCCCAGATACTTGTCAGGTTGGTAGCTTCGGTTGCTTTGTTGATGTTTGCTATTTTGTTCGCTTTGAAGAGGACTTTGAATAAGGGTCAACACTTGAGAAAACTCAAAAGTAAACAGAAATATTGTGAAGCAGGGCACAGGATGAGACATCAAACTGCATACATACGCGTACATACGTGGATAGTAAATAGTGGCGTGTGTTTTTTTTTTCTTGCAAAAACATTTGTATACTCAAATATATGTGAATATGTATGGCTACACACATATGTATGAATATGTACAGTAAGTATGCTTGTGATTATAATCGGATTGTGATGACACTTCAAAGAAAGAAATATGTACAAAGAAAGCAATACAACGAACCCTTCCGAATAAAAAGTATACATGAAATATATTTAAGCAGTACGGAATGTAAGTATGTATGTACGTGCATACTTAAATAACGGAAATATTTGGTTTTCATAAATAATTCCTCCACTAAGACAAGCAGCCACCTTTGGGTAAAGAAAGAATTTATTCTAAAATTTCTAGCGAATCGCGCGCAGCTTTAACGAAAGCTTTTCAATTTAAGAACTAAAGCGCCCATAATACAGTTGGGCTTTTTCTATTTATTTTAATAAAATAAATCTCCTTGCTGACACAAAACATTTCCAATGACATAAACTCTACGCGTATTTATTGCGCAATTCCTTCGCGTAACATCCACAGCACCCATTAATATTGCGTCTTAAGAGGCGTGAGAGGTACTTGTTGCATGGTTCTTAGTTTCTAGTTGCATTGCATTACAACAACTCACAAAAACATTGCACTCCACTCAACACGCAGCACTAAGCCGCTTTCAATCACTTTGCCTTTCAAGAATTGTCTAAAAGCATTCTGCAGTGTCTTTGCCTAACTCCTTTCTCTGCCGCTCTCTAAAATCCTCTCACCCTGTTTTCTCTCTCTTCCTCTCTCGCCATTAAATCACCAGTCAAAATGCTTAGCAAGCGAGATGTTAGCTAGCTACTGCCGAAGCCCTTAAGGAATGCGAATAATGCCTTGGCAGATATTGCTCTAGCTACAACGTGCAAATCATTTGCCCCACTCTGCCCCGTTTCCCACAACTCCTCACCAATATCCATGCCATTTGCCGCTACTTAACCACACTCTGCTTTCGTCAAAGCATACTTAAGTGGCTGCAACAGCCTGCTGCATGCTCAATGCCCCCAAAAGCACTCGCTCTTCACCCTCTCCGCCCCCCCGGCACAGTGCCAGTGCCAGCACTTGAGCTTGGCTAGTTATCTGCTCGCTGTGTGGATCTGCATCTTTTTGCAGCGCGGCGCCTGTGGCAAGTGGCAAGACATCGAGCCAATGGCATTTTGGCGCACTGCCAATTTCAGCTACATCGTCAATGGATGTTGCGCGAATGAAGTGGCAGTTAGTGGCGCAATGTTGCTGCTCTAGCTCTGGCTGTGGCTGTGGCTGTGGCTGTTGCTGAATGTCTATCTGACATCCTCTGCCTGTAACGCTGCCGGAAATGGCAACACGATTACCGATATGCACGACTGCCGCCGGCATAGCGTTTGGCTCTAGAATAACGTTCGTTTTTTTTAATCAGTAAGAGCAACAACAACACCATAATCAACAGAGTAGCAACAACAACAACAGCAACTGATGTTGCAGTGCAGCAAAAGTAAGTGCGCTATCGGCACTACTGAATACTGGCAACATGATTGCCAGCGTTGCGCTTGTGAAGCGGCAAACGCGCATCTCCGATGAGGTTGCTAAAGTGCGAGGCCACGTTCTCGAATCCCCCAGTAGCATTTGAACTGCTGACGAACTGAAGCAAGAACAGAAAGTGCATCGAAGTGCAGGGTATTGACATTGTTTTCCTCCATTTGCTCTGCATACATACATACATTGTAGTTGCTGTTGCCGTATTTCATTTGCTGCTGTTGCTGCTCGGATTTGTTTTTCAAATAGACCAGCGTGAAAGAAAATCTGCTTTACTTAAGTTGGCTGAAGTGGCAAATAGAAAATGTGCTAGGATTTGATTCCGCGCTGCAACTATTGTACTCCGCTGCTTATTGTTGCCACTTACATACAACAACCTGTTTTTATTTGGTTGTTTTTGTCATTTCCTTGGTCTTCTCTATTGTGAGTTAGCCATTTTTCCGAAATTATGCGGGAGTAACAATGGGAATTTTTCCTTTCAGTACTTCTTCAGTTTATGTGTTTTGTACGAGTACTGTTGAAAAATATGTGCAAGTAGTAGAATGAAGTTAAAAAGTTAAACCAAAAAAAGTCTAAGGCAACAGCAATGGGGGGAAATACTTGAATAGAACTTCTAAATATTTTAATCTGAAGTTGTTTACCAGTGAAATCCTCCTTAGCTTTGTTTAGTCAACAATCCTGTATGATGTTACAGTACAAAAATAATAGAATAAAAAAATTCTCGAATGTACTGAAAGATGCAATGCCTAGTAATATTCCAGTTATGTAAAATTTAAAACAAAATATTGTCATATAAATAGAAAGAAAGAAGATCTAAAATAGAGAAACCAAATTCGTAGTTTTAGCAAATTTTTGGCAACCTTGAGAAAATACATAACCGCCATTTTGCTTAAAGGACTTCATTACTAACCTATTTCGTGCTAAGTGTAGTAGGTGAAAGGTTCAGACAATGTACTTTAACGTGGTCCAAAATAAGTAAAGTCGATATTTTAATGCTCCCACGCCCTAGGATTGTTCTATATCGAAAAAATATACCCCAATTTTTTTTATTTTGAAATCAAAATCTATTTGGGAGTACTCAAAGCGCGCAAAGTTTTCTATGTATTTGATCGAAAAATGGTACGTATTGGTGGTGGTATTTTTCAATTGCAAGACTCGAATTGTTTATTTAACCATTTTTTAAAACTAAAAGTTTACCCTCCATTGCATTAAATAAATAACTGCATATTATTACTGGGAATCTTCTGAAGAGAAACACAGTCTTTCGATCGAAAAATATTGATTTGCAAGAATTCTATACCATTTGTGCGAAAAGTGGTTTTTTTTTCATATAAAATACATGGAAAACTTTGAGCGCTTTGAGAGACTTCTAAATATTTTTTGATTTAAAAAAAAAATAGGGGTATATTTTTATCGGTAGAGAACAATCCTAGTGGGTGAGAGCATAAAAATTCCGACTTTACTTTTTCATATGAATTTTTGGACCACCCTAATGTGCATACATATCGTCGCGACCATGTCAAACTATCGAATGTGAAAATAGTTACTTTTCAGCAGAGCAAAAAAAATGTTGTTGTCATTGGGAAAAAGTGTGGGATTCGACAATTTGGTAAAGCCAGTATCTCGGCTTTTACGAAGACTAGAAATTCGACGAATTGCCAACTTACGTATCATTCTAATCGCATGCGCAAGGAATCGAAAATGAAAAAAACATTTTTGCACATTCGATAGTTTGACATGGTAGCGATGATATGTACAAACCAGACAATTACGACAATCTTTTACCCAGGCAACGATTTGCATCTGTGTGGGACAAACTCTCGCCCGCTATGCATTCGAAAAATGTCACACGTCATACTCAAAGCTGCTTAAAAAAGTAACTCCTCACCGTCGGCTATTGAGATGTCAGACACTTCCTGGTAAGGCATGGCGGTTATACCCAAAACTAACGTTTTGGTCATTCATTACAGTGAACATAATTAGGTATTCAACACTGTCTTCGGAGGTCAATAGTCAAGCCCCGGTTGCTCTTTACAGCTATTGCTTAATGGCTGCCTAAATAAAGGATTTGTAACGCAAAAACTTGTATCTGAAAAATACGTCTTATAGGATATATAGCACATACAGTACCGATTTTGGCGTTCAGTAAGTTTATATGATTATTTAGAAAATAGCTAATTGTGTGAGCTCGGTTTTGGTTGTCTAAATAATGGAGTTTCACTGGAGTTCACTGTAAGTATTTGTTTGATAATGTGTGAAAATAGTGCGAAATATTGAGTAATTATAACGGAAATACTCATATCTGAACAATCAGTTGTATTGGAACTGTATGTTATGGTGGCTCGATTTTTCCGGTTCCGTCAAATGATTAATAATTATAAAAACGCACTCACTTACCGAATTTCAGTCGAATATCTCCAAAAAGTGAGGGACTAGATTGCGTACAAACACACGAACGG
>NW_016164554.1:0-6758 GCF_001687245.7 Rhagoletis zephyria | reverse complement strand
TATATTTTATACGTAGAACAAAATGACGAAGTGTCAATGAAGTTGCCAACCTAATATGCATAGAATATTTTATGGCTGTAGAACAAATATTACCCATACCCATTTAGAGTTGAAGTTTTTTTGGATACATATAAATTTGTACTGAAAATACTAAGTACACCGTGTTAAAGTAAATCACATAGATGGGAAGAACTCAATCGTATTGAATCTCATTTTTTTTATTACAATATTCTATTGAAGGATAAACACATTAAATTTCATACCAAAACTCTGCACAAACGCTTTCCCTTTCTCTGTTGAGAACCCCATAAAAGCATCACTCGCGCCGTATCCAAAGAACAGGCCGTATCATAAAGAAAGCACAGTCGGGAATGGAGTTCATCGAATTGCGAGGGACCTACAAAGCTGTGTACCCGGCCTTGCTTGGACGAAGCTTTTTCTCGCCAACTCGTGGCCCAATTGTCAGGCATGTTATGGATACAAAACGGAAAGCGATCATCAATTAAGGTCGACAGATGAAATACATTGAGTAGATCTACGGCATAACAAAGCGTTTCCAGAGCAAAAGGAAATCTTGGAGAGAAATCGTATGGAAATATGTAGACTGCTAAACGCTAACTAGTACCACAAAAAGCTATTATAATGGACACAATGCACAAATACTAAAAGACGGGAAGGTCGAACGCCTCATAAAGAGCAATAAAGAAGAAGGATACCTCCCTACAAAAAAAACTCTAGGCCCAGTTCTTTTGGTAGGTGGGTATCCTGCTTCTTTATTTCTCGCATTAACAAAAGAAGACAACCCAGTACCACCGGCAACAAGTACACAAGCAAGCTGATAATAGAGGTAGGAAAAATTAGCTCACCACTTTACTCCGAGTAGCTGTACAAGCCCGGTATCGATACAATTGCATAAGTATACACAGCAGCTTCTCTAAAAGTTACTGAAGCCGGAGATATGTCGTCATGACCCCGGGGCAATAGCTTAGTATCGGTTACACCAACGGAGTTATTGAAGGTGTCGTGTAGTAACCATTTGCCTAAAATTACCCCCCTTTTAATTAATCTGCTGAACTCTTCATGTGTGAAATACTGATATTGCATAAGGGCAAGTCGGCGCGGATTTTCGTTAGCTACTGCAATAAAGCTCTATACATATGGGGCGTTCCACGCCAAATCAGACACAATTTTGCTTTTGCTTCTCCGTTTTTTTTTTCATATTTTTTATGTTAGAGTACCATTTGAGAAAGGCATGCCCAACTTTTTTAAATTATATACATTTTTGAAAAACGTTCTTTTCTTAAATGCCCATAACTTTGCGAAAAAGGAGACCATTGAGACATTTTTTGATTTTTTTTTACGATTTTGGAATATAAAATAGAACAGACTTTCAAAACTGTTTTTCTATGAAAAATTTTATATAAAAAAATTATGACTTCTAAGAAACTGATGGATTTTATGATCGATTTTCTCGAAAAATTTTTCTAAAAACTGTCAGCCATTCCGCAAATTTCAAGCCTAGTACGATAATAGGATAATAATTGGATTTTTTTCAAATTCTTGAATGAATGAAAAACTAAAAAAATGTGTCCAACTCAAATAAATTTTTTTTTTAATTTTTCATTCATTCAAAAATTTAAAAATAATCACATTGTTATACCATTTCCGAACTAGGCTTAGAACTTCTGCAATGAGCGACATTGTTTTTTTTTAATTTCTAGAAAATCATCGAAGTTATGGGCATTTAAAAAGGTAATTTCTTTCGAAAATCGGTATCTCGAAAACGGCTAGACAAGAAAAAAAATATATAAAACATCCTCACTCTCAACTGGTAGCATAACATAAAAAATTATGAAAAGAATGTGAGATGCAAAAGTCGAATGCTGTTCAGTTTGGCGTGGAATACCCCATATTTATATATTATATAAGCCAAAAGCATAAAATAAGAAAGTACCTTTGCAGCTCGACTTTGGTAAAAAACGATGTTATCCTTATGTTCTGGGACATCCTAATATACATATTTACATACATACGTACATACATTTATTTAAGCCAAGCAACAATATAAACCACCATACGGGAAATATTCAATTCTCCTTTATTCCCATGAACTGCATGTAAGCAAAAGCAAAGTAGCCCGTGCTGTGCAAATTTAAAGCAATTTTTCTTCCATTTTGTTAAATGAAATTTTATTAGTTTTTATGGAGTTTCTTTTATGTATTGCTATGCTTTGCTGTATCCAATATTTTACCTTTAAATGTTGCGGTTAACTAAATTATACTTTATTGCTCTCTTTCCATATACATACTTATAGTATAGTAAGAATTTTCTGCTGTATCTCAATCCACGTTATCGCATTTTTGCACTCCGCAGCGGTTTTAGTATGCCAACGCGTAATTTAATTTGCCGGCTTAAAGTTCAACTTAAGCGTCACAACTTTACTCATTAAAATAAATTAGTCAACAACACATTTTAAATTGCTGGAAAGGCACACAGACATGTATAGACGACATAGTCACTCCACTCCGACAAAGCACAATCCAAGAGTTGGCCAGAATTTACGAGCATGTGTATAGATATTTAGTATGTTGCATGCAACAACGCTAAACAAAGTGTGAAACGAATGCCAAGCCACAGCCAAAGTAGCTAGCAACTGCTTGCATTCGCCACTACCCCGAACCGCACCCATCGGCCAGTGTTGACCACCACCACAACTACATAGCAGCGACTATGGGATTCGAAACTAATTTCGTAATGCAATTTTAATGTTCAGTTCACCTACTTACTTGCTGTCGGCTTCCTATGCGCTAGTTGACTGTCGCGCTGCCAACTTCACCGCACTGTTACAAAAGGACAGGCACACAGTTGCATTCTCGCCACAGTTGCAGTGACCGCAGAAGTTTGAAAATGGTGGACTGTATTGCAGTTCGGCGCTGAAAGTGCCTGCAGCTTGGTGGGGCCACGAATTATTGTAACTTCGAGACCGGAAATCTAAACCGGACGCTGCAGGTGGAAAAGTTTTATGGCTGAAAAAGTTGCAAGCGCGCATACACTTCATTTCGAAATTTACCAACACATTCTGTGTACGTAATTTTTATGGGTATTTAAAAGGAATAAACACACACATAAATAATCTGAGGTAATGAGATTTTTATGATCGAGCGAAGGCTAAGCATTTAAAAGACTTTTTAGTCTTCAAAATCTAAAAAGCTGCCACACCAATTCATAATGCAATTACATATTTGTATGACAAATCTGGAAAACCAATTCAAACTATTTTTTGCCTGTGTAGCGCATTGAAAATACCCCCAACGCACAGTGCTTCCCTTCCATATAAAATGTGGGTAAAAATAGATTTATGGACGGATTTAAATGAAACCTCGCTTCTTAGCAAAATTGAGGACGCTAAATTCAAAAATATAATATGTTTTTAGATAGCTTTCATACTTTCACTGCGAATGCAGTTTAAAGTTAAAAATTTGGGTTCTTGTGGCATTTATATAGCTATGTACATATACATAGTTTGTTCTCTTTTGAGGTATCAGATGACGTGGCTTTGCCTGCAGATGTGCAATAAAGTTTTATTTTTTTGAAACGGGTTGCTACCTGTTATAATTCTTTTTTTATTATTTAATAAGTTAAATGAATTAGATATTACAATATGAGTATCAATTGAAAATTTGAACATGCTTTTCTTCTAGGCGACATGCAGAGGGGTTGCCACATGATTAAAAAATCAAAGTCATTTTAATTAAGGCAATAAGGTAACTGAAATATGTATATCAATATGGCTATCAGACAAAAGAAAAAATTTGACATATTTAGCAAGAAATAAGAGAGGAGCTAAAACATTCTTGAATTAATTTAAGAGTTCAGAGATTTAAAAGCGATGTAATCAGAACAAATCATTGATTGAGAATGTATATATATTTGTAATAAAATAACAAATAGGATGTCGTAATCCTTTGGTTTGACACATTTATTAATTTAGTTTAATTAAATTTGACTTTACAAACAGGTGGCAACCCTCTTCGTAATATTAGCAAACTAAAACCTTCCTAAACCTCTTTCTTCTGGCTCCCGTATGGTGATACCTATCTATTCCATTTACCCAATTCCTCTAATTCAAATGAATTTGATTTTTTAAACAGGTGGCAGCCCTCTACATGTAGTTAATAAACAAATGCTTTTCATACACATTTCGATTGATGCCCATCTCTTAATAATTCAAAAAAAAACTCAACTGCCTACAGGTCAAGCTTTTTAATCTGACACTTCGTTTTTGAAAATGGAACGAATCGTGCAGATCTGATGGCACTGATAAAAAATGATTTTATGCCTGAGCAAAAAATGCATTACTTCAAAAAGTGCAAAAAATTAGCAGGATTTAATTGCTTCTTTCGAAAGCTGAAACCCCCTTCTATTTACTAAATAATAAAAAATAAAATATTTTTACATATATTTTTTATTCATTCCATTAAAATTAACCATTTTTTGAAATTTTGATAAAAAAAATTGTTTTTCTGGAATACCGCAAGGACACCCTGTGTTTTTATTTCATTAGTTCTCCATTATCTATATGGAAATAAAAAAAAAACATTCAACCAACATTTTATTTCAAAGAATGTATTTTTGACGTTTGTTTCCGTGAGGAACTTACTATGCTCTCATTAAAATTCTTAGCATAAAATTTGTCGAATTTAGCGGCTTCCTGGCGGCATATAATTTATTTTATTGGGAAATTTATGTCTAATTCTTTTTAGTGGATTAATTACTTTTACAAAAATACTAAACACGTTCACATTGCAGCCAAAGAATTTGCCGATTTTCGCCCACTTAGGCGGCTTTGTGAAACAGCCAGATTTATTATGAAAAGTAAGAAATTTTGCAAATTTGCAACTAGCAATTTGCTTTGAACTTAGGCAGATAACTGTACATTGTACCTTTGATTATTACTTTGTAAAAAAATAAAATCTTATTCGCCCCCTAATTTATATTGCAGCCCACTCGTTTGTGTCAGTAAGAATTTGCAGCGTTTCGTCTATTGCCCTATCGAGCTTTTTACTCACACTGAGCACAGGTAATTTAATTAAATTTCAGTCTTCATTAATTTATAGCTCGATTGCTTGCAGTTGGCGTAGCCGTTCATTTCTCAGCTGCAACTTCTGCTGCTTCATGCACTACAATGCGGTTTATTGCCACAAGCAGGTGATTAATTTTCCTTGTGAAAAAAGGAATTACAAAAATATTCACACTCTCACAACAACCACTAACCATCATTACTCCTCAACCACCCTTCTTTGAAAATATTTTTAATTATATACCGATATGTTTAGGAGTATCTAAAATCTATGCGATTTGGAAAATGTCAATTGATATTCGATTTGGCAAATTAATTTGAATAAATGCCATTTATTCAATTATTCAACAATTGGGTTAGTAAAATGCAATTATATAGTACAGCTCGATTGCAATTAAACTTTAAAGCGAAGTCTTTGTGAACGAGAATAGACCTAGGCGTTTGCTAAGCGACATAAATTCATTACAGTAAATTTGAATGTATGCATTTATATTCGTTAGGGTGGATCACTTTCCATAAAAAGATTTATACTGTTTTTCCATCGGAAATATAAAATTTATTATATTTTAAGACTTCCGCCACAATATTTCAGAAAAATTTTAAGATTTGCATGAGTGGGAACTCCAAAAGTCGAGTATTTTATAAACAACTACAATTATATTTTAAAAATGTATTTTCTAAAAAATCCCCTCAAACGACAGAAGAGTTTCAGCTTCAAGGGTCTGCATAAAAAAATTTTAAAAACAGAATCGAAATAATGAGATTTTTGGAGATATTTTTAATCCGCTCTAGCTCATGTTAATCATATTTCTCGAAATATTTTGTATAATTCCGATCGAAAAACAGCAACTATTTTTGGTCATGCACCCTAATATACTACATACGAAGCATGTGTATACGTATTGCTGTGGGCATGCGGGTATATCCAGCACATATTTAGGAACCCTAAATTAAAGTTTTCCCTTCCTCCGAATGTCTACTTATATGCGCGAAAATTTATATATCGAATTACCCTCAATATGAATCATATTGGACCCATATACGGCTCATTTTGGACTGTTTAGGTATGAGAAAGCTTTGTTTTGAAAATATTTTTGAATAGTGTTGACACCTTTTTGAAAATCAATTAAATTTAATCAATAAGTTAAATGAAACATTAAAGAATAATTTCAAATCAAACAAAAGATGTTAAAAAGGCTTTATTTCAAAATGAAGTGTGTTGCCACATATTTAAACTTTAAATACAATTGTAATAAATATTTCAACATGCCAAATAGCTACTATTTTTAATAAATTTTTTTATTTCCGATGATATAATTCATTACCTTTTCTGTTATATTCGAAATGATAACTTTAAACTGAAGTTTACGCAGGCGTAGCTGAGGACAAAAACTAGTTAATTATAAGAATATAATTTATGTATTAAACTTAACTGTAGTGAACTGATGAAATAAATGTCGCGCTTACCGTAAATAGTAATCCGCTTTAATCAAGTTTGCAACAAAAAGCTCTGAAATGATACAGTAAAGCAGCAAGCAAAAAAAATAAATTGATTTAAATCATTTGCAGTTTTATTTTGCACTAAAAATTCTTAATTACTTTTTAACAAAGTATTCGCTTATACATTTAGTAGCTGACGATTATATAAACAAACAAAGTCATTAACTGCAATCTTTCC
>NW_016164553.1:27552-31048 GCF_001687245.7 Rhagoletis zephyria | reverse complement strand
CGGCCAAACACTAACATATGTGTAAGCGCCAATCTGTTATTATTATCATATTATTATTATTATTTGGATAAAGAAAAGTTAAGCAAATTCAACGTCGATGTGATGCTGATAGATATTTGGATCAATTTGTGATGAACTCTGTTTGTTTTGTTTCCTAATTTAGTGAGGAAATTTTAATTGACAGCACCGACAAATGAATATATACACAAACAAATGTTCGGTTATGGTTAAAACAATTCAAGTTTTTGTATTGAATTTTAGGTTTAAAACTTATTTTTCCTTTTCAGTCGGGTTTTTGCACATTATCTTCTGCATGAGAATTGATCGTAATAGATACGGATCTGAATAAGCGACTGGAACACGGCTGTTTGTCAAAAGCATACGATTTCGAACTCGCGTAAATGTACATTTGCTAAATGCGATAGCATGAACGCTCTTCGAAAACATATGTTCGAAAGTGCTAAATGTTGCATTTTAAATGCAGCAAAAACGCTGCATAAAACGTTGCGTCGCTTGCCCACTAGTCGTGTTCTCGCTTATATTTATTGCGATTTATATTTCTATTAGATAATTGAATCAAGATAAAAGCGAAGTGGAATTAGAAATATTGATATTATGTGGTGAGTAACACATTTGCGACAAGGCGTCAGAGATTTTACAAACCAAACAAAGTGAAATGTAAAAAGTTAATATTATGTGTATACATACATATTTGTTAAAAGGTTTCCAGATACTGACGTGAATTACTTGCCTTGACAAGTATTACGCAGCCGAATATTCTTTGTAGTGGTTTTTATTGCGTTTAAGGATAATAGCGCATATAGAGGTGGAATATTCCTTTAGTTATCTTTAATTGTAAATTTTTAATATAAAAATGCTAATTTAGCGCATCAGAAAAATATTCGATGCCGCGGCGTGCGAAAAATTCAAGTCGGCCATTGAGTCGTTTGCTTACAAGCCTTGTGATTTCTTTTACTTTATATTTCAATTACAGTTATTTTTATTACATTCGGCATCGAAAGGAAGTGAAACGTAAATATTACCTTTATGTGTTGTATACCATACGGGAAGTGGTAAAATCCTAATTATTGCAAAATGTTTCACGAGCAGGACAAACCCACCGAGGAAAATTCTACCGACTGCCAAGATTCTGATGATGACAAATTGCAGAAGCTTTTAATTTCTTTCAATTTAAGTGGCCTATTTGAGTGTTTAAAATGTAAGTTAATAATATTAAACAACAAATTTTGTTCCAAGTATTTATTTTGAGATATGTCCCGTTTAAGCTAATGGAGTAATGTACCGCTGCTTGAAGTTTATTTCAAAATCGGATATTAAAGATGCTATAACCAACATTGGGTTACGAGCCGAATTCAGGCAAAAGCTGTTTGCATGGCGTAAAACAGAGGTAAGTGCCGCGATATAAGATTCGCACCTCAAGTAGTTGGCTCAAAAATTTACATGCATAAACAGAAAAGAATTACAGAAAAAATTTACAAAGAATGCCCTTATTTAGACATACTTTTTTAAATTAATAAATATCAATATTTCAAAAACGGTGACCCTTTAATGGGGGTAATTTTTTTTTATCTGGGAGGTCGCCACCCAACAGTATCGGGCATATCATTTGCAACAAAATTCCAAATTATATTGTTTGCCACTTACAGTGTCAGTGCAATGATTTTTTTAATTCTTTTTTTTTAATTTTGTTTTACTTAAATTTTATTAATTTGTAATAAAAATATAGTTCACACAACATATTTAGGATTTAAAGACTATCTTAATAAATAAATAAATCTATATAACCAGAAGTTTCCAACTTTGTAACTAGCAACGCGAGAAGACTTTCTCGCGTTTGAGTTAAAGTAAAAGCACTCGCTTTTCGATTAAACGTTATAAATGTTTTTATTTTTAATAATTAAAATAGGTATACGATATATAAATGTCTATTTGTTGCCGTCCAACTTTTTGATAGCCGTTTTCCCGTGTGCGCGCGGTGACTCTTGATTTTGGGGATTGGTATTCGCGCAATCGGTAGGAGAGGCGGTTGGAAGGAAACATAGCTTGACGAGCGGTCGAGTTAGTACGCGGATATGACCGTGGGAGCCATGATATATTTTCTCTATACGGCCAAGTCGCCATTCCGTAAGGGGAAGACATGCGTCATGAATTAGGACACAGTCTCCAATCTTTGGCCCTTCTTGAGTGTTTTTCCATCGGTATATTTTATGGAGGTCTTTTAGATGTTCCTCCTTCCATCGACGGCTAAATTCGTGGTGGAGAACTTTAATTCTTTCCCATAGATTTGTGAGTGATAGGGATTGCGTTCCTGGCTCGGGTATGGCCAGAAGTGGAGCTCCTCTGAGAAAATGCTCACGGGTGAGGGCTGAGGGATCTTGTGAGAGGATATTGAGAGGCCGTGAGTTGAGAACGGCTTCAATTCGAGGTAATAGAGTGGTGAACTCTTCATAAGTAAATTTGTAATTACCAGCGATTTTCTTGAAATGCGCTTCGGAGCTTTTTACGGCGGATTCCCAGAGTCCCCCCATGTGTGGAGCGGTAGAGGCAATTATGAGAGTGGCCATAGACAAATTGAGGACCTCCGTTAGGTACGCTACTCCCGCAGGACCCAAATTTTTCAGCATCAGCATGCATATTCCGTCGGGACCCATGGCTTTGGAGGCTTTCGCCTTCCCGATGGCCACCTGAACTTCACCGCAAGTGAAAGCAAGGGGGCACAATTTGTTGGCAGTTTGTGCAGCCTTCTGGTCACTCGACGCTTGGCTTTGTCCACCGGAGGATGCAGTATGAACTGCCGGCTAAAATAGCTCGCGCATCGCTCCGGGTCCGACGAAGCATGGTCGCCGAAAGAAATTTCGACTCTGTCGTCGTGCTTCGTCGGATTGGACAGTGACCTCACGGTTGACCAAAGCTTACTCACATCAGAGGTGAAGTTACAGGTCTTCAGATGTTCTTCCCACTTCTTCCGCTTATGTACGTTCACTAGTTGCCAAATCTTCGCGTTGAGATCCCTGATACGGGGATAACTGAGATCGGCCTGACGAAGGCTGTCACGCTCATCGGCTAGGACAGCCGCTTCGGCAGGGAAATTTTGGACGAGGGTCAGTCATGCACCCTGCCGTTACGAAGCGGGCTGCAGCAGCAGAGACAGCCCTGCGGAACTTACGTTCACCAAGGTGGACGTCGGTTGGTGAGGGGAGAGCAGCGAAGGTGTTTTCAGCAAATTCCGCGAAGCCTTTTCAATACGCTTTGGAGAAGTTGATATTGATATATGTTCGGTGCTCCGCGGAAGCAAAGTCGGTTGGTTTATCGATCGAGATGACTATGGGCAGATGGTCTGATGCCAAAGTCAGCATAGGTCGCCAGGATATGCTGTTTATCAGACCAGCGCTGACTATTGTTAAGTCTGGCGGGCTGCAGCAGCTGCCCATAATCCTGGTGGGTGTGTCGTCGTTCATTGTGCAGAATGTCGAAT
>NW_016164553.1:22114-27359 GCF_001687245.7 Rhagoletis zephyria | reverse complement strand
ACCTATATCAGGGTGATATCCTGCCGGGCAGCAGGTGACAGGGGGTATGTATATGTTAAATATTTCGAGCTCGACATCTTTTGACCGGATAGCAATGCCCTGAAATTCTAGGGTGGTATCCCTGCGGTCGATGTCTGCTTCGATAAGACGATACTGCACGGTGTGGTGCGTGATGAACGCTAAGCCACCACCATTATCTCGCTCGCGATCTCGACGGTGCACGTTGTACCCGGCACAATTCAACAATGTTGAATTGCTGTGCAGCTTCGTCTCTTGGACCGCAGCTATCAGTATACCATGCCTTCCCATAAAGACGGTTATCTCCTCGATCTTGCTCTGAAGCCCGTTGCAGTTAAATTGAAGGAGCTTCATGTGGTTCGGGAGACGTGTGGTAATGCGGGGTGTGAGAGATGTGTGGGGCCGTGACGCCATTGGCTGTGTGCGCTGCTGAGGTGGTTGCCGCACTGTGGTGGTGGTGGGTGGCGTCGCGATTGAAGTTTGCTACCGTGCTGCGAAGTTCCTCGTCCAATGCCGCGTGGTGCGCAGACCTGAACATGCCCTAAAGTGGCACCAGCCAAGGAAGGTGTTGCACTTGACTGATGTCACATTACGGAATATCCTGGTCTGACATACCGTGCAGATTGTAGGGGGAACCAGGAGTTGTTGGCGGCGGCGTGTGGGTGGTGGTGCGGTTGTGTGTGTTCTGTGGTCTGTCGCAGTTGTGGTGTGGTCTATTGTGTTGTTATGTTGTTGTGCTGTGGTGTTTGTGTGGGACTGCTCAGGTGGACTTGGGTTAGCTGTGGAGGCTGATCTGTTTGAGCAGCAGGGGGCCACATACGATTAATTCCTTGGGGTGCATATGTCTTATCGGTTTCAGGCGAGACTTCCTTAATAAATTGGACAAATTGCTTTTCAGTGGCCCTTTGGGCTCCGACGAATGTTTTGCCATTTTCGCTCATTATTTTTGAGGGAAATCCACGCCTTCCGACAAAGCGGGCAAATGCCGCGAGAAAACTGCAGTTGTCAGATCTGAACATAATTCAAGGTGTACCGCTTTTGTCGAAAAACATACAAAAACGGCCACATAGCCCTTCGTAAAGGTGGAAGAGCTTAACATAGAGGCCTTTATCTGGAAAGGCCCCGCAAAGTCAGCACCCGTGATGGTAAACGGCAAAGATAAATTGCAGCGTTCAGGTGGTAGAGCTGCCGTGATCTGCGTGCGCATTTTCTGCTTATGTAGAGTGCAAGCTTTACACAGGAAAATACATTTCTTTATCTGAGGCTTTAGTCGTGGGATATAAAGCTCTTGTCGGATCATTTGCTGCATAAGCCGATATTCGGCGTGTAGCATCAATAAGTGCAAATAATTTATATTCAGTGTGGAAAATGGGGATTTTTCGAGTATTATTATTGGGTACCGTTCGTTATAACTCAAACTGGAGTTTGCCAGACGTCCGTTGGCGCGTAGCATTCCATTCGAGTCTAGGAAGGGATTAAGAACTAAGAGTGAGCTCTTTTTATCTATTGCCTTGGATACCCATTAAAAGTGCTATTTCCCGGTCATAATAGCGGGTTTGAGTAGACATAATCAGATCGATTTTAGCCCGTTGTAGATCTTGGTGTGCTAGTGCATGATGCGGGGGGTTATACGCTCCTTTCACTTTATTTTTGAGGCGATTTATGAACTGAAACATATAAGCTATTACTCTGAGGGCTCGGGGGAACGATGAAAATCGCTCAAGGATGTCAGTATCATCCAATACGGCA
This sequence comes from Rhagoletis zephyria, assembly GCF_001687245.7. Lineage (NCBI taxonomy): Eukaryota > Metazoa > Arthropoda > Insecta > Diptera > Tephritidae > Rhagoletis > Rhagoletis zephyria. Next base: position 25,592 of record NW_016164553.1, on the reverse strand, counting down.
TGAAAGTTTTAAATTTTTCGACTTTCGGGGGGAATTATGATGCGTATGGGGGATTGTAGCCAGATTTGTTGTGATTCTGTTAGCCAGCTGTGGCCGTTCCACCAGAGTGAGGTGGAGGCGAGGTGCAGGGGTTTGCAACCTTTTGTGCCAAGATCGGCGGGGTTATCAGCACTGGCTACATGACGCCAAGTTGCTGGCCCAACTAAGTCAATTATTTGGGCTGTGCGGTTTGACACATATGTCTTCCACGTATGGGGTGGTTTTTCTAACCAAGCTAAGACTATTTTAGAGTCAGTCCATAGGCATAATTTGCGATTGTTAAGGCTTACGTGGGTTCGAACAGTGGAGGCTAGTTTTGCAAGGAGGAGCGCCCCGCATAGCTCAAGTCGTGGTAGGCTTACGGTCTTTAGCGGAGCCACTTTGCCTTTCGCGACTAGCAAGTGGCTTGTTGTTTTGCCATCTTGTTGGGTGCGCACGTATATAGTAGCGCAGTATGCCTTTTCAGAGGCGTCGCAGAAGCCGGGAAGTTCGGCTTGAAGTTCGGGAGAGTAGTTTACCCATCGAGGGATTTGTATTTCTGAAATAGTGTTCAGATTGTTGGCAAATTGGGACCATTTTGTCAAGCGTAGTGGTTTAACTTGTTCATCCCAATCTCTACCGTCTATCCACAATTCTTGAATGAGTATCTTTGCTTGGATCATAATTGGTGCAAGTCATCCTGCGGGGTCAAAAAGTTTCGCCACAGACGACAGGATTTGCCTTTTGGTTTTTGCGGATATTGCAGATATTGACTCAAGAGTGTATGAGAAATGATCTGATATCGTATTCCCAGAGTTTTGGTGGTACTTTCTTTTTCAAAGATGAGGAAGTTTGTATCTAATATGTGGTCTTTATTTATATTCTTTAATATTTCGGGGTGGTTGGCCGTTATCTTTTTCAAGGGGAACCCTGCGGAGTTGAGGGCTTGGATCACTTGAGATAGTGATTCACATGCTTGGGGTAAGCTGTGGCTTCCCGACAGGGTATCGTCCACATAAGTTTGTGTTTTTAACACCGGGGTTGCTAGAGGCAATTTTTCTTTTATATTGTTTGCCAATTCGTGAAGTGGTCGAATGGCAAGAAAGGGGGCGCAATGTACGGCAAATGTCAGCGTTTTTAATTTGTAGTCGCGTATTGGACTACTAGGAGAATTGCGAAATATAATGCGCTGAAAATCTTTGTCGTTTTTATGTAGAAGGAATTGTCGGTACATTTTTTCGACATCCCCATTGAAAACGTATCTAAACATGCGCCAATTTAGTATTAGGAGCATTAAATCAGGTTGAGTGTGGGTCCCGTATATAATACGCCATTTAATTAATTGCCTGAGCTTGTGCATTTCGAGGCATTGAATACAACTCCTAGTTTTTAATATTTTTATTGAGCTTTGTACCACGATTGTTTATTAGGAAAAATTGAAAAAGCAACAAAGTCTAAGCGGTAGAAGTTATAGCACTATTTCGGAGATCACCACATCTCCTCATCAGACTTCTTTTTNTGAAACCGAAATAGTGTCTAAATGCACAGTTTCCATATGCGCAATTTCGGTGCCCCAATTCAATTGTGTATACTGCCAAAAGAGGCATCACTCGATGCTCCACATTAATAATTTTAGCCCCCAAAATAGCTCTAACTCGCAAAGAGCCACAGGGCTAGTTGCGGCAGCTAGACCCGAACTCCCCGAAAATCTCGAAAACGAAACAGAGAAACCATGCTGTTCAAAAACAGCAAATATACAAGCACTTCATTCCGAAAGTGAAAGCAAAATTTTACTGCCAACCGCGCTTGTCTCAATTTAACATCGAGGAGAATTATTCAAGCTTAGAGCTCTAATTGATCAAGGCTCACAAAGATCGTTTATCTCATCAAGAGTACAAAACCGGTTAAAACTCCCAACCACAAACTCAAACTTTGAAATTTCGGTAATGGGTGGAAGAGTAATACAAAACTCTAATAAAATCTGCTTATTAACCCTGATTTCCCCCAATGCGGATGTAAGAATAGAGGCACACGCCATAGTTCTGCCGCAACTTACAAATATGCTTCCAAGCTATAAAGTAAATGGCAAAGATCGCCAAAAATTTGCCCACCTAAAATTAGCGGATCCCAACTGCCACACCCCCGCGCAAGTTGATATCCTATTAGGCAGCGACCTAATCCCCCAAATAATGCTAGAAGGCATTGAGAAAATTTCAAATACCCAGTTAGCCCAAAATACCATCTTTGGATGGATATTGAGCGGCCAAATAAAAGAAAAAATATCGGTATTCACAACTCAAGTTGAAGATATTTCAAACGAATACCTCAATTCTCAATTAAGAAGATTTTGGGAGTTAGAAGAACTCCCCCCCCATGCAAGTCATTACCCCAGAAGATAAGTATTGTGAAGACTATTATAAAGCCACAACTACAAGATCAAAAAACAGCCGTTACGTCGTACGGCTACCATTCAAGCCACAATTTCCCGACACACTCGCCTTAGGTCACTCCCGAACCTCAGCACTTCAGCAATTTTTAAGTATGGAAAAAACCAGCTTAAAAAAGGCGAGCTAAAAACCTCGTATGACAATGTACTCGAGGAATACCTCCAATTAAATGATATGGAAGTAGTCGAGTCATATTAAAAAATAACAAAAGGTAAATATACATCATTTTACCTCCCACACGATGCAGTAATAAAGCCAGAAAAACTTACAACAAAACTAAGAGTTTGTCAATGTTATTGTGGCTTGTTAACATTTTATTTTTAATATTTTTATTGAGCTTTGTACCACGATTGTTTATTAGGAAAAATTGAAAAGGCAACAAAGTCTAAGCAAAATAAGCAAATGGATGTATAGAATTGACAACAACAACTACGATGTCGAGTTTAAATAGCGGCAAATCAGCTGCACTTGATAGTAGTTGGTTGAATAAGGAAAATGAATTAGCAACAAGAGTTTACGGGATGTACATAGCTCAGTGGTTAACGCTTCTGACTTTGAACATCGAATTCGCAGGTTCGATCCCTGCTGAAGTCTAGAAAAAGAAATCTGATGAGGAGATTTGGTAATCTCCGAAATAGTGCTATAACTTCTACCGCTTATACTTTGTTGCTTTTTCAATTTTTCCTAATAAACAATCGTGGTACAAAGCTCAATAAAAATATTAAAAATAAAATGTTAACAAGCCACAATAACATTGACAAATACATAGTTTAGGAAGAGCCTGCCTGAAACTATACAAAAAAGCAAATAAGCAAATGGATGTATAGAATTGACAACAACAACCACGCTGTCGAGTTTAAATAGCGGCAAATCAGCTGCACTTGATAGTAGTTGGTTGAATAAGGAAAATGAATTAGCAACAAGAGTTTACGGGATGTACATAGCTCAGTGGTTAACGCTTCTGACTTTGAACATCGAATTCGCAGGTTCGATCCCTGCTGAAGTCTAGAAAA
>NW_016164553.1:0-20128 GCF_001687245.7 Rhagoletis zephyria | reverse complement strand
GAGAATTCTACTTAGTAAGGGCTATAATCCCTAAGCGCGGCCGAAAACCGCCTACGCAGAGAGAAGTTCTGCGCAAAAATAGTTCCGCCCTTCTTTTACGGCAACGCAGAAAGGAGAATTCTACTTAGTAAGGGTTATATACCCTAAGCGCGGCCGAAGGCCGCCTACGCGGAAAAAAGTTCTGCGCAAAAATACTTCCGGTCCACTTTTCCGGCAACACAGAAAGGAGAATTATACTTAGTAAGGGTTATAATCCCTAAGCGCTGCCGAAGGCCGCCTACGTATAAAGAAGTTCTGCGCAAAAATACTTCCGGCGCCCTTTTTCGGCAACACAGAAAGGAGAATTCTACTTAGTAAGGGTTATAATCCCTAAGCGCGGCCGAAGGCCGCCTACGCAGAAAGAAGTTCTGCGCAAAAATACTTCCGGTCCCCTTTTCCGGCAACACAGAAAGGAGAGTTCTACTTAGTAAGGGTTATAAACCCTAAGCGCGGCCAAAGGCCGCCTACGCAGAAAGAAGTTCTTCGCAAAAATACTTCCGGTCCCCTTTTCCGGCAACGCAGAAAGGAGAATTCTACTTAGTAAGGGTTATATACCCTAAGCGCGGCCGAAGGCCGCCTACGCGGAAAAAAGTTCTGCGCAAAAATACTTCCGGTCCACTTTTCCGGCAACACAGAAAGGAGAATTATACTTAGTAAGGGTTATAATCCCTAAGCGCTGCCGAAGGCCGCCTACGTATAAAGAAGTTCTGCGCAAAAACACTTCCGGCCCCCTTTTTCGGCAACACAGAAAGGAGAATTCTACTTAGTAAAGGTTATAATCCTTAAGCGCGGCCGTAGGCCGCCTACGCAGGGAAAAGTTCTGCGCAAAAATACTTCCACCCTTCTTTTCCGGCAACACAGAAAGGAGAATTCTACTTAGTAAGGGTTATAATCCCTAAGCGCGGCCGAAGGCCGCTTACGCATAGAGAAGTTCTACCCAAAAATAGGGCTATAATCCCTTAGCGCGGCCGAATGCCGCCTATGCAGAGAGAAGTTCTGCGCAAAAATACTTCCGGCCCCCTTTTCCGGCAACACAGAAAGAATAATTCTACTTAGTAAGGGTTATAATCCTCAAGAGCGGCCGAAGGCCTCCTACGCAGAAAGAAGTTCTGCGCAAAAAAACTTTCGGCCCCCTTTTTCGGCAACACAGAAAGAATAATTCTACTTAGTAAGGGTTATAAACCATAAGCGCGGCCGAATGCCGCCTATGCAGAAAGAAGTTCTGCGCAAAAATAATTCCGGCCCCCTTTTCCGCCAACACAGAAAGGAGAATTCTACTTAGTAAGGGTTATAATCCTCAATCGCGGCCGAAGGCCGCCTACGCAGAAAGAAGTTCTGCGCAAAAATACTTCCGGCCCCCTTTTCCGTCAACACAGAAAGCAGAGTTTTACTTAGTAAGGGTTATAATCCCTAAGCGCGGCCGAAGACCGCCTACGCAGAAAAATTTCTGCGCGAAAATACTTCCGGTCCCCTTCTCCGGCAAAACAGAAAATAGAATTCTACTTAGTTAGGGTTATAATCACTAAGCGCGACCGAAGGCCGCCTACGCAGAAAGACGTTCTGCGCAAAAATNGCATGTATGCATTATTTCGGTATTTTCATATGCATTATTTCGGTTTTCAACCGAAACTGTGCATATATGCGTTATTTCGGTTTTTTATATGCATTATTTCGGTTTTCAAACGAAAGAGTGCATATGCATAATTTCGGTTTTTCTAATATGCATTATTGCGGTTTTCAACGGAAACTGTGCATATATGCATTATTTCGGTTTTCAACCGAAACTGTGCATATATGCATTATTTCGGTTTTTTCGTATGCATTATTTCGGGTTTTTCATATGCGTTATTTCGTATGCACAGTTTCCATATGCACAATTTCAGGGTGCCAATTGAATTTACTTTCACAGTCTTTTTGCAGGTGAGAGTGTGGGAAGCAATTTGAGCGAAGTCTATTATTTTTAACGACACTATATCGTTCGGTTGTTGTAAGTTTCTTAAACTTCTCGCAAGATCTTAATGAGTGACCTCCTTTACAAAATTCGCATGACATACGTTTGTTTTGTTCTGAGATGAACGATTGAGTTCTGTTGAAACTTCGATTATGTAAATTATTGTCACTGGCTTGGGATCTATTATAGCTTTTATTGAGGTCGAGCTGTGTATTTTTCGGCTTTGCTATTTTTTAATCTACCCTTTCTGCGATTTCGAATTGGGTAGTGAGGAAGTCTTTCATTTGTTGCCACGTTAGGTATTTTTTTCGGGATGAGAGCGATTGCTCCCATAAGAGTAACGATTTTTCTGTTAAAGTTGCAGCGCATACAATTACCAGAATAGGGTCCCAACTATCAGTGGGAATGTTTTGTGTCGCGAGAACCGCCAAACAGTTTGATACAGTGGACTGTAAGTTCATGAATTCTTCACTTGTTTCTTTTTGAATTTTTGGCAAATTCATTAAAATCGTTATTTGATTGTCGACCAATACTCTTTCATTCTCATATCGTGATCTTAATGCTTCCCAAGCCAGGTTAAAATTATCGTCACTAAGAGCGAATTGTTTTACTATAGCGCATGCTTGACCCTTTGTTTTGTATCTGAGGTGATACAGTTTTTGCGCTTGAGATAACTTTGGATGGTTTATGTATACGGCTGTAAACATGTCCCGGAAGGACGGCCATTGTTCATAACCTCCATGAAATACTTCTGTGTCACATTCTGACACTTTAAGATGTATGCCTGAACTTGCTTCTTGGATTTGTATTTGGGGCAGCTCTACTCTTGGTGGTGGAGTAGGTGCATTTAATGGATTTATTAATTTTAGTTGATCGGGAATCATAGCCTTTGTTTCTTCGTTTTGGTCTCAGCAATTTTCATATTTGGCGTAAGCCGAGGCTTTAAAATTTTCAGGTAAATCTGAATCCTCAGTTTCAATTATGGCGTCATAAGCCGATTGGAGACGTGTCCAAAAATTACCAAGTCTTTGGGTTTTTACTTCCAGAACTGATTCTGAATTGTCTTGTGTAGGGGCTGCGGAAAACCTAGTGCAGTATCTTATTAGACTGTCACTTTTTGCGGCTGAAAAATCGTTGGTCTTTCTTTGCTTTGCACCCTGTTTTTTAGCGTGTAGCTTCTGCAGGGGTGTTTTGATGCTTATCTTCGTCAACCATTTTCGGTATATCTAGCAATTGAGGTGTTTTCGGTTCTTTGACGGGAGACTGGTTCGTTTGCATTTAAATGTGAACTCGAGAATTTATAAAATTGTTTTTTCCTATGTACTTATTTTAATACCCGCGAAAAATGGAATAATATAAGTGACCGTATAGTCGATCGGTTTTTGACCTACTTTTCTTTATAGTAACACAATGTATCCGCAATACTCTCTTTCGAGTTTTATTATTTACTTGCGTATGTAATATTTTTATTTTTTAATATAAATTTTAATAACTTTTGTTTTCGATTGGTATTTATTTTTTAATTAAAAATTGTATACGATATATAAATGTCTATTTGTTGCCGACCACCTTGTGCCGTTTAGCCGTTTCCTCGTGTGCGCGCGGTGACTGTTGATTTTGGAGATTGGTATTCGCGCAATCGGTAGGAGAGGCGGTTGGAAGGAAACATAGCTTGACGAGCGGTCGAGTTAGTATGCCGCCTTGTGTACGGAGATCAACAACGCGGATATGACCGTCGGAGCCATGATATAGTAACAATAAAAAAAATCATAAACTTTTCATTAAAATATAACTTTTTATTCAGAATTTCCAGATTTTTTTGGGTATGCAGTTTTATAGCCCATTCAATTTCGTTGTAAAAAAAAATATTGATTTTCAGAAATCAACGTTGTCCCCAAACTGTATACCCCGAAAAACGTAAAAAATTCTGAATGAAGTACGAAATATTGATGAAGAGTTTACGACTTTTTTTGATTGTTACAAAGTTATAAACTTTGAGTTATATAGATTTATTTATTTATTATATGTTTAAAAAAAATTAAAAAGTCCCTGAAACCAGTATGAAATGAACTTTTTTTAACAGATATTTTTGTTGTTCTTGCATCAAGAAATCTATTTTCATCGTCGCAAAAACCAAAAAATTATTTAAAATATTTTTTTTTTTAAATTCACCGCTCGATGTTCTTAAGCCAAAATAATTAAAATTCAAAGATCTTTCTTTGAATGCCGGTCTTGAGGTCAAGGTAGTTTGGCATTTAATCCGACCTTTAAAATTACTTTACCCAGTAACATTTTTGATTTCGTTGCCTTTTTTACCTAAAACCAGCTTGTAATAAACTTTTTAAATGATCAAAAATTTCGGTAGTTCAACACTGATGACGACACCATCTGTGTGGATTCCAAAGTTAAATTTTGGCTAGAGAAATCAATAACATCAAGTACAACTCCAGATTCATTTGGAAAATCCGATCAATCTAAAAGCCTACTGGTAAATATCTTCCGTTCTTTTAAGTATTGATCCTTATTATTCAACAAGCCTTATCCTTATTATGAGAGCAACTCATCGCGTTGATAGTGGAAGAAGCAAACTGCAATGAAGTTCGGATAAGAACTTCAGACTACCCGTCAATTATCAATCAAATTGTTTAAATTTTCCCTTCAGAATGTGAAGCGAAAGTAAAGGCCAAAGGACATTTAGCGAAAAAAAAACTTTCTCACTTCTTGGTTTTGAAACGATTTATCTTTTTAGGAATTTTACTTTATTCCCCGGAATGGTAGGAAAAACCCTGGTGCAAAACTGTATGCGAAATATACTAATAGAAGGGCAAAACGCTTAAAATTTGAAAAGACACCAGCATCGCCTAAACCGGTTGATGATAGTTTAACTTTTGAAGCCGAGTTCGACGAAATCATTTCGGTTGCATTGAAGGCTGAATTAAAAAGAGACTATTCAGATTGGAACGCGGTTATTGATAAATGGCATAAGACTCATAATTTGCGTCGCAGAGACTTAATGACTTATGATGCAGTAAGATTTCTCAAGAAATGGCCAAATATTGCGACAGCAGGGCTATTGATTTGGTAAGATATGTACAAGTAATTAGTGTAATGTAATTTGAAAGCAATTTCCGTTATCCCATGTCCAATTTGGTTTTTTGGGGACGAACCGGTTTTGGCATTCTGCCATCCAAAGTATAATTTTTCGTTTTCAAAATACATCGTCTTACCCTGTCGGTTAGTGCTGTTTTCTACACGAGTTGTTTTTTGTTGGTTCATACAAAAAAAAATTTAATTATTGTGTTTATTCAAACTTTTGTTTTATATTGTTAGTTTAAAATTGATATCAACATTCTCTATCCGGGCAAGGAGCTTATGCTTCCCAGCAAATGGGAAGCTTTTAAAACGAAAATTGAGGTATACTACCGAGAAAATCTGCACAGCAAAAAGTTATTAGCTGATTTGCATCTGGCTGAAAATTGCGGTATGTAATGAAATACGAATTTTTTAAGTATTTAGTGATTTAATTTTTTTTCTTAATCGTATATTACATATTCATCAGACTATATTCTAACAACCTTATTGCCATTTATTTTACCTCCTACTTCCTGGTATAAGTCCACGTTGGATGTGGCGAAAAAGAAAATCACTTTATTGGACGCACAAGAAAGTTTTGTTTTTCGTTTATATTCAATTAACGATTATGAACGTAAAATTAGTGAAATTGTTGCCAAAATTTTTTCCAAATAACTTTGCAATTCAACCCTTCGTTATTATAGAAGGTGTGAATGCATTCGATATAACATCTTTTTTTGTCTAAATTCTTTCACAAATTGCTTGGATACCTGCTTTAAAATATTTAATACGCTGAATTTATCCAATCGCTGCACAACTGCCGTGGTTGTTTGTACGAAATTGACACTTATTATGGTATAAAATCATCAAACTTAACAGCCTAACTGCATTTCAAGCGAAATTAGCAACAAATGTCTCAGTATTGAATTAAAATTATTTTCCGTGTAGCCTTTCGACAATTTTGCTAACGCTTTGTACTTGTCAAAGTAATTTATTCGAAAATTTTGATTCTTAAAATGTATCCATGTTTTAAATGTAAGAAAGAATTGTAAACCATAGATTTATTTCATGGGAAATTAGCAACAAATGCCAACTGTTTTTTGAATAAAACACATATGGCGAAGTTTTGAATTAAAAATAATTTTACGTGTACCTTTTCACAATTTTGCTAACGCTTTGTACTTAACTCAGAAATTTATAAAAAAAAAATTGATTTTAAAAATGTAGCCATGTGTTAAATGCAAGAAAGAATTGTATACTGTAGATTTATTAATTAAGCACTTGAAATATGACCATTTAGTCTCGAGAAATTGTTCATTACAATGCAAAGTGAATAACTGTAACAAATTATTTTCGAAGTACAACACATTCAAAGTACATTTATGCAAAGCTCACGCAAATGTGACAGCTGAAGCTTGTGCAAAAACAGTAGATGCCCTAAGACCGGTAATATCAAATAATATTTCATGTGCAAATGCGACACAGGCATTATTTTTAGAAAACGTATTTGATGAGTTTTAGAAGACCTGCTATTAGACAACCTGAAGGTTTTAACAGATATGAGTGCATTGAAAGTCTTAAAAAACAGGCTATTTTGTTAACACTTCAGCTGCATGCACAGTCGTTTATGCCTAGAAATCAAGTTAATGTTATTCAGGATATGGTTTAAAATTTGCTTTTCTCTATCTCAAATGTGCTTCAACTGGTTTTCGGTTCAGTGAGTCCAGAAATAGAAAAAGATTTAAAATGTACTTATTCATTTTGCGCTGAGCCGTTTAAACAAATAAAATCTAAGTACCGCTTTCTAAAAGTTTTGAATGACATGAATTTATATCAAGATCCAAAATCTTTTGTTGTATCAAACGAACTTTCATCAAAGATTGTAAAAGGCAATTCATTTTTCTTTCCGAAAAAATTTTTTATTTATGTTAATGACATCCAATTTCAAATCAAATCTTTTTTTGAGTTGCCTGACGTTCTCAATTTAACGATTGAAAATCAAAGAGAACTTCAGGGTAACGACTCTTTTGCAAATTTTATAAATTCTGATATATTCGCCAAAACACTAAAAAAAACTTTTTATCTGAGGATATTGTAATACCCTTTTTTGTATTTGGATGAAATTCAGATAAATAATGCATTAGGAACACATGTCGAATCTATTTGTGCCTTTTATTATTCATTTCTGACAATTCCTCACTACTTACTATCAAAACTAGATTTTATTTTTCCGTTTAGATTTATTTCCTCACATGTTATCAAGTCTTATGATCACGAATCTGTATTTTACCACTTATTGCAAGAACTAAAAGGCTTAGAAAATGGAATCGAAATTCGTACTCCCAAAGGAAGCAAAACAATTTTTTTCGTTTTAGGACTTGTTTTGGGAGATAATTTAGGCTTAAATTCGTTTTTGGGTTTTGTACAATCATTTAGATCTAAGCGGTATTGCAGAGTTTGTAAAAGAAGTAACCATGAAATGAAGAAAGATTGCACTGAAAAAAAAGTTGCATAGGAAATAGAATATCAAATGAAATTGATTTGCAAGCTCAAACTTTTATAGAAACTGGCATCAAAACTGAATGCATATTAAACGAATTGAACAATTTTCATGTTACTGAAAACTTTTACTTCGATTTGATGCATGACTTTTTAGAAGGCGTATGTGTTTATGACATACTAGCAGAGCACCCGACGTCGTTCGGGGTAAACAAATAAACATATAAAACAGTAATACAAATACTCAGTCCAGCATAATTTAAAGGACACAAACTAGTTTCTTTGTTTACATTAAAGCATTCTTATGAGCCATACTTTTAGCTTTATCGTGCTTTAACTAATATATATTGATCATAATTTGTACTACAAATTTTGTTCCATTATTAATATTAGGTGGATTAGGGTAACGATCAAATTTCTAAATTAAAATTAGTGTACTACGGTGCATTCCGTTTAGCTGCCTATACGCTTGGCTGTTTTAGTATAGCTGCATATTTCTTGTAGAATGCTTAATTCGGAAGCAGTTTTATTCATTATGTATGAACCTTTTTCATTTACCAGCATCGCGGGATTAAAAAACGATTTAATCTTTCCATTTCAAAATAATCTAAAGACGGTAAGGTTTAAAAAAAAACACAGTTTTAAATATCCCAGTTATCTAATAGATGAGTACATATACTTTGACAAACCCATTTATATATACTTTACTCGGAACACCTCCCATAGATACCTATGTCTGAATACCAAATTTAAAGTTCATGTGACTTATGGTTCCGAAGTTATAGCTGATAAAGGATTCCACGCCTATAGGACGTGCCATGCCCCTTTTACAAACTCATTTATTTATACCCTCATATAAGCACCTACTATTGATATGTCTTCATACCAAATTTCAAGTTCATGGGACTTATTGTTCCGAAGTTATGGCTGATGAAAAATTCCACGCCTATGGGATGTGCCACGCCCCTTTTTACAAACTCGTTTATATATATCCTGGTATAAGCACCTACCATTGATAAGTCTGCATACCAAATTTCAAGATCGTGGGACTTATGGTTCCGAAGTTATGGCTGATAAAAAATTCCAAGCCAATGGGATGGGCCACGCCCACTTTTCAAACTCGCTTTTACGTATCCTTCTAAACGCACCTACCATTGGTATGTCTGCATACCAAATTTCAAGTTCGTGGGATTTAAGGTTCCGAAGTTATAGCTAAAAATTCCACGCCTATGGGATGTGCGACGCGCCCTTTTACGAACTCGTTTATACATACCCTCCTAAAAGCACCTACCATTGAAACGTCTGCATACCAAATTTTGAGTTCGTGTGCCTTATGGTTCCGAAGCTATAGCTGTTAAAATATACCACGCCTATGGGATGTACCACGCCCCCTTTTACAAACTCCCTTATATATACCCTCCTATAAGCACCTACCATTGATATGTCTGCATACCAAATTTCAAGTTCGTGAGACTTATGGTTCCGAAGTTATAGCTGATAAAAAACTCGTTTATATGTNGGCTGATAAAAAATTCCAAGCCAATGGGATGGGCCACGCCCACTTTTCAAACTCGCTTTTACGTATCCTTCTAAACGCACCTACCATTGGTATGTCTGCATACCAAATTTCAAGTTCGTGGGATTTAAGGTTCCGAAGTTATAGCTAAAAATTCCACGCCTATGGGATGTGCGACGCGCCCTTTTACGAACTCGTTTATACATACCCTCCTAAAAGCACCTACCATTGAAACGTCTGCATACCAAATTTTGAGTTCGTGTGCCTTATGGTTCCGAAGCTATAGCTGTTAAAATATACCACGCCTATGGGATGTACCACGCCCCCTTTTACAAACTCCCTTATATATACCCTCCTATAAGCACCTACCATTGATATGTCTGCATACCTAATTTCAAGTTCGTCAGACTTATGGTTCCGAATCTATAGCTGATAAAAAACTCGTTTATATGTACCCTCCTTTAAGCACCTACTATTGATATGTCTGCATACCTAATTTCAAGTTCGTCAGACTTATGGTTCCGAATCTATAGCTGATAAAAAACTCGTTTATATGTACCCTCCTTTAAGCACCTACTATTGATATGTCTGCATACCTAATTTCAAGTTCGTCAGACTTATGGTTCCGAATCTATAGCTGATAAAAAATTCCGCGCCAATGGGATGTGACACGCCCCCTTTTACAAATACACTTATATATACCCTCGTATAAGCACCTACCATTGATATGTCTGCATACCGAATTTCATGTTCGTGTGACTTATGGTTCCGAAGTTATAGCTAATAAAAAATACCGCGCCTATGGGATGTGCCACGCCCCCTTTTACAAACTCGTTTATACATTCCCTCCTATAAGCACCTACCATTGATATGTCTCCATACCGAATTTCAAGTTCGTGTGACTTATGGTTCCGAAGTTATAGCTGATAAAAATTCCACGCCTATGGGATGTGCCTTGCCCCCATTTACAATCTCGTTTATACATTCTCTCCTATAAGCACCTACCACTGATATGTCTGCATACCAAATTTCAAGTTCGGGTGACTTATGGTTCCGAAGTTATAGTTGATACAAAATTCCGCGCCTATGGGATGTGCCACGCCCCCTTTTACAAACACGCTTATACAATCGCTCCTATAAGTACCTACCATTGATATGTCTGCACATCAAATTTCAAGTTCGTGTGACTTATGGTTCCGAAGTTATAGTTGATAAAAAATTCCGCGCCAATGGGATGTGCCACGCCCCCTTTTACAAATATGTTTATATATACCCTCGTATAAACACCTACCATTGATATGTCTGCATACCGAATTTCAAGTTCGTGTGACTTATGGTCTGGAAGTTATGGCTTATTAAAAATCCCAAGTTTTTTCATCCTATTATAGGCCCAGGTATCATGGCAATACTCTGTCAAAATTTTGATCGATTCTGTCCGTCCGTTTAGACTGCAACCTGGCACATACATACTTTCACAAATATATAGTAGATGTAAGGTTCTGTTGGCTTTAATTGACAACAAATTTTTAAGCTTACAAACAATTAACAGTAGAAAGCAACTTTTTTGGTTTGGCGAAATGGAAGTAGGCAATTTTTCGGTGCCAATTGAGATGTACAGACTCAAGAGTAGCAAACTAAAAATGACCAGAAAACAATGCACACTTTAAATTATTTACAAAACTATTAGAAATCATTGATACCCTATTTCAAAGTGAATTCACTGCTCAAGACATAAAATCTTTAGAAACAAAAATAAAAGTGCACCACAAATTATATTTAAAATTATTTGAAACCAAAGCATCATTTAAAAATTGCCAAAAATTAACGGGATTTTATAGCAGCTTGAAACTTACACTTCATTATACTAGAATGAAATGGTCTACAAAACTGCATACCAAAATTCTGATTAAAAAGTTTGAAATTTTGGTGAAAATAAGCAGAATTTTTCTAATTTTTGTACAAAGTTTGAAATTTGAATTTATATGGTGTTTATTGTATACCAGCTAGACTTTTTTAAAAAAGAAGTAAGAAAGTCTAAGTTCGGGCAGAGCCGAACATTAAATACCCGGCGCAAGTATTAAATATATGTTTTCCACCTTTCCGAAAGCTACTGCTACATGATAAGCCGGCATGTATACATTTTAAGTAAATTAGCGTCCTTAAATTTCGAAATATTGAAATTTCAAGCATTTCTGAAATTTACCGTTATACGCCCATTTTCCAAAATTTTATCATAAACGTATTTATTGGTAAAGAATTGTTGCAACCATCAATTTTGAATAAATTAGCTTTAATATTTACTGATTTATCGAAGATTTTGTATTTCTCGAAATTACCGTTATATGGGATGTGGGCGTGGTTATTGTCCGATTTTAAAAATTTTCGGCCATTTGGTATGCTGTACCAGGACCAACAACTGTGCCAAGTTTGGAAGAAATTGGTGTAGCGGTTACCAAGATATACACATGTAACCATAAGTGGGCGTGGCTACGCCCATTTGCCAAAATTTTTTAATATTCTTATTTTTCGTCTAAAACTCATAAATATCAATTTTGAGTGAATAATCTTCTGTAGTCACTAAAATATCGCAGTTTTCGTATTTCTGAAAATTACCGTTATATGGGAGGTAGGCGTGGTTATTGTCAGATTTCGCCCATTTTCAATACCATCTGTCCTACGCCCAAAAGAAGTCACGATACCAAGTTTCGTTAAGATATCTAATTTTTACTCGAGTTATCGTGTGCACGAGACGGACGGACGGACGGACGGACAGACAGTCACCGCTTAATCGATTTCTCTTTTCATTCTGATCATTTATGTATACATTTGTCTATATCTATCTCGATTCGTTTTGCCTGTTACAAACAACCGTTATGTGAACAAAGTTATAATACCCTTGAGCACAAGTGCGCTCGGGTATAAAAAGACAAAATCGGTCAAAATATCGCAATTCTTTTATTTTGTGGACCACTATATGTATGTACATACATACCTAGCATATAAGTTCTTATGCATTGAATGCAAAAGAGTGTATTTTAGTACAAAACGAAATGAAAGTTTATGTTCCTAAATATTTTTTGCTTAGCACCATATAAAAAAGTGTTTTATATAATGTACATAAATGTGATATGTGTACATATACTTTTACACATACATGTGTATGTAATATTGCATAACAAGCCAATTAATTCAATTTAATTCAATTATTTCTTTTCTTTTGTTTTTTTAACTCCGTGAAATGAACTGATTTTATGAATTAATACATTTATTTGTAATTTTTTATGGAATCGGCATCGGCCGATTCTTTCCCCACAAGCCGATTAATCGGCATCGGCATCGGTACCTGGAAAAAAATTTGAATCGGTCGGACTCTAATTGACTGTTAAATTGTCTTTTAAATATTCCAACTTTTTAATTAATTATGAAAAGGGTTTCCCAGCTCCATTCCAAAAGTCTGTATTTGAAAAAATTAGTGCACAAAGTATGGAATTATTGAAAATGTAAATTGCTCTCTTTTTTGTGAATTTGATACTCTTCTGGTTTGCGAGGAACTAGAATACAAAGGAATTTTGTATAAAAAGTACTATTATATAGCATACAAAGATGAAAACTGTAAGCTTTTTAAGATACAACTTTTTTTGTACAACAATATAGAAGTTGAATGTTTTGATGCTCACATTCAAGCGTATGAAATCGGAAAAAGGAATCCGGAAGCATTAGTTTTTGAAATCACATATTTTACAAGTTATCCTTTACATTTGTACCAAATGAACAATTGAAAAGGCTATACATATAAGATACAAGTCAATTTAACTAAAACTGAATGTACTAAGTTGCTGATTTTAAATAAAATTACAAAATTAATTTTTGTTTTGGGTTTTTACCTTAAAATGGATTTGGGAATATCAGATTCGTATTTCAAGTAAGTATGAAGCATATTACTTTTTTTTTATTTTTATTTTTTTTTTCGTAGGAGAGGGAAATGCTTTATGCACTGGCCGGGTTCGCTAGTCTCTATACTACCTTCCCCGAGTGTGGGACTCCCACCGAAGCGTGTTGGGCTACCCACTAAAACCCAAACTCCCACCGCCCGCGCAAAAATCCCGCATTTGGCACCGCAATTCTGCATGTCTTCAGATGCAGGAGCGCGCTGTTAGAGCCTTGGGGCTGCTCTTTTGTAGGGGCGTTTCATTCGGGTGTCCTCAGTAGACAACCGTCCTCTCGTTTGCAGCGGAGTATGAATTTCACGTATCTCGCAACTGCTTCCCACTTTTCTGCGCTGGAGATCTTTACCCCAACTATGTTGTTCGGAGTTATGTCTCCTTGCCTTTCTTCCAACATTCTGCGCGAAATCATATATTACTATGGGTAAACTTATATTTAATTATCAATAATAGTGCATATAAAAAGGTAGCGTAGTTAAATTGAATATGAAAAAATGTATAAACGAATATTAATGTTAATAATAACAAGTAAGAAAGTCTAAGTTCGGGCGGAGCCGAACATTAAATACCCGGCGCAGGTACCGCTACATGGTAAGCCGGTGTGTATCAATTTTGAGTAAATTAGCGTCCTTAAATTTCGAAATATTGAAGTTTGAAGCATTTCTGAAATTTGCCGTTATATGAAAAGTGGTCGTAATTTGATTTGATTCTAATAATTTTCAATGTTTTGCTTCTATGTGGCAAGCACAATAATCATACCGAGTTTGGTACAAATTGGTAGAACGGTTACCGAGATACATATATGTGATCATAAGTGGGCAGTGCCACGCCCATTTTCCAAAATTTTATCACAAACGTATTTCTTGGTAAAGAATTGTGGCAAGCATCAATTCTGAGTAAATTAGCTTTAATATTTATTGATTAATCGAAGATTTCGTATTTCTCCAAATTACCGTTATATGGGAGGTAGGCGTGGTTATTGTCCGATTTTGCCGATTTTCAATACCATCTGTCCTACGCCCAAAAGAAGTGCACATACCAAGTTTCGTTAAGATATCTCAATTTTTACTCGAGTTATCGTGTGCACAGATGGACGGACGGACGGACGGACAGACAGTCACCGCTTAATCGATTTCTCTTTTCATTCTGATCATTTATGTATACATTTGTCTATATCTATCTCGATTCGTTTTTCCTGTTACAAACAACCGTTATGTGAACAAAGTTATAATACCCTTGTGCACAAGTGCGCTCGGGTATAAAAATTTAATAAGGATCATATTTGAACTGAATATGCATACACTTTAAATGAAGTAGCACTTTAGCTCAAGCATACAAACCACTTCAACCCATTATGTTCATGCTCAGAACAAATATAAAGTGCACACACTTTACATTGATTTTTTTACAATTAACAGCAAAACCATTAGTAAAAATATTTAAATCAAAGTGGAAATAGTTAATTTTCCGTGTTTTTTCACTGAGTGTAGGAAATTTATTTTTAGCAAAAATTAAAAAAAGCAGTAATTTTGTTTACTTGTCGCGCAATATTTTATTTTATTACAAGCTTTTATTTAACTTCACTTGTATGTATGTATGTATTTATGTATGTATGTATTTATGTATTTATGTATGTATGTATCTTTGTATGTCCTGGAACTTTGCAGTCAATATTAAACAAACTTCCGAATGAGCTACAGACTTGAAACTTCAAACTTAGCTCAGTACTCGAGGATAATGCAATATAAAAGATGACTTAATCCGCTAGGTGGCGCAGGAGTCGAGATATTTGTAAAACCCGCATTTCTGATTTGGTTCATATTTGGAACATATATTACTTGCGTGAAAAGAAATAAATCCGCAAAAAATTTTGCTGATGGGTGGCGCAGGAGTCGAGATATTTGGAAAAACCGTATTTATAATCCGATTAAGTTCCCATTTCGAAGGCATATTGCTTACATGAAAAGAAATAACTACACAAAATATTTTGGCAGTTATGTGGCGCGCGAGTCTATATAATTAAAAAATCGGCATCTGTGCTCCGATTTGGTTTATATTCAGAATATGTGTATTACCTATTTAATTGAAATACATTGAAAAGTTTGTTTGTTAAGGTCAAATCTAGCACGTTAGGTAAAAAGTGTAGCTAAAAAGCAGGGTGCGGAAAATTTTCTTCGCATTGAAAGAAATGGACAGAATGAGAAATATACAGACAGTATAATATTAATTGCAAGATTTCAAAAAACTAAAAAGTAGAAAATAAAATTATAGTTAAAAAACTAAAAACACGCTTTTATTACAACAAGAACTATCAAAATAAAGTCCACTGTAAAGTTTGTTGCAATTTTTTACAGATATCGCATTAAAAATTATATCAATATGCTGCAACTAACTTTACAGTGGAATTTATTTTGACTATGACTACGGGCCAATCACTTGAATCCTATTTTTAGCTAAATTAAAAAAGTTAAATTAAATCAAGTTAGGGAACTTCCTATTGTTCTTAAACGGAATCGCTATATCTATAAATTATTTTATACTTTTTAGTTCTTGTTGTAATAAAAGCGTGTTTTTAGTTTTTTAACTACAATTTTATTTTTCATAGGGTTTGGCGGCCACTGTGGCTAGAAGTCTGCCCTACTATTCCGCAGGACCTGGGATCGAGCCCAGTTTCCCCCTACCATCAAAAATATAATAAAAGAAAAAGTTTTTATAATAGCGGTCGCCCATCGGCAGGCAATGGCAAACCTCCGAGTGTATTACTGCAATGAGAACCAGCCACTCATAAAACTACAATCGCCGTTTGGATTCGACGTAAAACTGTGGGACCCTCTTCTTTATGTGATCAAGGCGCACGCTACAAATCGGAGGAGAAGCTCAGCTAAATACTAACATAATATGTAAGCGCCAAACTATTATTATTATTATATACGTTGGATCGTTGTCTTAAAACTTCTGTGGTATAACTGTCTCTCTACGTCTCCCTTCTTTTGCCATTAAAAGTCAAAGAGCAAGATCCTTGAATGGAAAAATTCCAGCAGAAATGTTCAACGTAAATTTATAAAGAAAATCGATGCTCAAATAATTAAAAACCTGTAGGTCAGACCTTTAATTAGCTAAGAATTATGTAACTATCGAATATTATTTGTCAAAGATCTGTTGAAAAACCTGGACGCATCCATAGTTTTTTTTTTACTTCTTCTTAGATAAGTGTAGTTATTCTTCTTTCCCTTATTATGATGCAGTTCCGTGTTTTCTCTTATTACTTAGCAGAAAAACAGTTATTATTTATTATACACTGAAACATAGCATGTATCTTGCTGATTTTTTTCACGATAATAGTTAATTAGACACACTTTAGCCGGATTGTTTCAATTTTTCAAAAAATCATTATTTTGTATAAACTTTTTTATAAACAAATGGAAATATTTATAAATTTTTTAATCGTTTACATTGAATATCAAACCTTATTCTATAATATATTATTTAAAAGAACAAAAAAAGGAAACTTGCATGCTTGTCGCTAGTTATAAATTTTTTCCCTCCTGCCACGGGTGCCTTTGCTTTCATGCCGCGTACCGCGCGGACTCGCAGCGAGCGTGGTGCAACCAAAGAACGCAGAAAAGATAAAATTTATTTATAAACATAAGCATAGATTATTTAGTACAATATTTTTTAAAGTTGTATACATAAATATGTTTTTGAAAAATTGAAACAATCAGGCTAAAGTGTGTCTAATTAACTATTATCGTGAAAATGGTCAGCAAGATGCATGCTATGAATCAGTGAATAATAAATAATTACTGAATTCTTCAAAAAAAGTTATTAACAATAACTCTTGTAAAACTTCGAATTTTGCAAAATTGCTCATATTAATTTTTTTTTGTTGTAAACCGAATAGTGATTTGTGGGAAAAAATCTTGACCGTCCAATTTGGGGTGGCCCAGTTGAGAGATTTTCACTCTCATAAAAGGTTAAAAGTTGAAAATTTTTCAATGAAATTTACGCAGTGTATTTCAGGTGAGTAGAACTTTATTTGAGCGAAAAATCACCTGGAAATTCGCACGTCGGTAAATTTGTTGTGTGCCTTACCCATATATGGATGTGTATATGTGTGTATATAACTACGAGATATCCGGCTAACTACGCAGATTTTGATTAAGTGCTGTATTTCGGCTGCTGCTACGTCTATTGTTAGCTGCCGCTGTTGCTTATTGCGGTTTGGTTGGTGTTAGCGGTGTTGGTTCGAGTGGTCAGCAAGCAACAGTAATCGCTGTATGCTGCCAGTCGTAACAGAGTAAAGTGCACAAATGAGTTTTTCGCATGGAAGATAGCATTTTTAGCTGAAAATAGTGATGTGAGGCTAGATTAAACGAAATGTGTAGTGTGGAAAAAACAAAGGATACGGAAAACCATATCATGCTGGCGACTTACGGTTTGTTGAGCATGACCACAAAAGTGCCAATGGTAATAGAAACAACAACTTCCGTTAACTTTAAAAACGACCCTTTGAGCCATTTGCACTTAAATTATTCGGAACTATACAGGATACGAATTTAGGAATATACCTAAAACTAATATACGTATATGTCCGTATGTATATTATTTGGTTAAGCATAGTATTATGTTCCCATTTCAAGTGGAAAGGCTGCCAAAATACATATACACTTTCTTGTCGTGAAATATGTACGTGTGAAATTCCTCAATATTTTTAAGACAAATCTGTACTATGTATGTTCGCGAGGTGAAAAGGCTCGAAACATGTCAGCATTATAGCAACTTTGGGCACGTTCTGAAGGCGCAATAGCTCAGTAACTGTTGCGATTGCACCTTCTGAACGTGTTGTTTTGTACTTCTGATCAATTGAACAGTCGACTGTTTGATGCCATACTTTCCATCGTATTTAATTTCTGATCATTTCAGACAACATGTTGTGAGTGCCTTTAACAGTTTGACATTTGGCTTTTTCATTAAAAAGTTTTTTGTTTCAAATAATTACATTTTAATTTAATTTGTCATTTTATCGAATACTGCAGAGTCGCCGGTTGAGAAACGAAAACAAGGACGGTTCAAAGTTATTCTTAGATAGGCGCTAATATTTTACCGACCGGCTTGTTCATTTTTGTGCCAGCATTTGATAAAAATCGATAAAAAAGGAAAAAATTATAATTAAAATGTCTACAAATAATGAATTTATTGCAGAACACGCTCTAGGTGACTACATCCATGATACAAAGGATAATAAAATTTCTTGAAGTTTCATAAACTGCGAGTATTCTCAACGGCCTCGCCACTTTTATAATATTAATACAATAAATCGGAGTATTTTCTTTCCCATATTTATACTAATTTAATGAAATTCAAATCAAAATTATCAGAGCTTTGTATTTTTTTACTAACGTTGTTCGCACCATTTTTATTAAAAATATATAAAATGTAAACTGTTAAAGGAGACTTGTTCTTTTTAATTTATAATAAAAATCATGGGCGCATTATGTGTTTATTTCTTGAATTTTCTTATGTTGAATGCGATTTAAAAATCTAATTGTAAAGAATGTTCTTCCCAAATAAAACGTTTTTTATAATATTTTGGTGCAAATTTACTTCTAAATTTCTAATCATAGTTTGCAAAATATTAGGCTTTGTGGTTAGCGTATCACCACTAACTTCAAAAAATTTTGAATTTAAAAATTCAAACTTGAATTCGGCTTGTAACGGGTGATTTTTTTGAGGTTAGGATTTTCATGCATTAGTATTTGACAGATCACGTGGGATTTCAGACATGGTGTCAAAGAGAAAGATGCTCAGTATGCTTTGACATTTCATCATGAATAGACTTACTAACGAGCAACGCTTGCAAATCATTGAATTTTATTACCAAAATCAGTGTTCGGTTCGNTTGGACTTTCCGAATGGACCACCTAAGACGCAGCCGCGGTCAACATTTAAATGAAATTATCTTCAAAAAGTAAATGTCATGGACCAATCTAACGTTTCAAATAAAGAACCGATGAGATTTTGCAAATTTTATGCGTTTTTTTTAAAAAAAAAGGTATCAAGCTCTTAAAAAATCACCCGTTACAAACCACCCTCTGATAAGCAATTAGCATAAGTATAATTTTGATCACCTTCTTCATGCGTTCTGAAATCTACGCAGTAAGAACCGTATCTGTTAACTAATGCGTTATATACGCTTGCTACAAAAACTTTATGTGAGAAATTCAAAAACTCCATCATTTTACATAGGGCTCCTGGAGAAATTTTACGCGTAATCGTTTCACGTGTGAGCAGTTGTCTCTTTCTTTTACATGGAATTATAATATCCTCTTGTCTCTTTACAATGAAATATTATGCAATTAATAACGTGTTATATAACGCAAAGAATTATTATTATTATTATTATTATTATTATTATTATTATTTATATATTACAGCTCTCTTGAGCCTAATTCATTACAATATATGTAGACTTAACCTAGTTATTTAATATTACATTGCTTAAGCCTAATAAAATCATTTGGAAGGGCATTCATACACGGCAATTACAAGTTGAAATTACGGAACAATAGTAAACGGAAAACAGATATAAAGTAATACATTACATTATATTGGGATAGGTTTACAAAATTCAAACAACTTTATTTTAAACTCATTGATGTTTTTACATTGCTTGACAGTATTTGGTAATTTATTATAACCTTTAAGACCCTTGTAATAAAGATTACATTTATCAGATTCGCTTTTTAACATGGGTAAATTGAAGTCATTTTTCTTACGTGTATCTTTATTGTGTACATTGCTGCCATACTTTAAGTTAATCTTTAGGTATTCTGGTAAATTATCTTCAATAATGTTTTTAACAAATTTCATCGTATAATAAAAGTGCTGTTGTTTCACACTTAGCCAACCAAGGGCTGATAACATGTCTCTAATGGGCGTGTCATATCGTTTTCGAAGAATGAATCTCATTGCTTGGTTCTGTTGTTTTTGCAATTTATAAATTTGGCTATCATTCATTATGAAGAAAATTGTTGGTCAATAATTGAGGAGAGGTTTTATTATTGATCCATATAACGGGTGATTTTTTTGAGGTTAGGATTTTCATGC